>NW_019385143.1:47759-92995 GCF_000671375.1 Centruroides sculpturatus | reverse complement strand
TCTTTGTGTGGGATCTGTGCCTGTATATTTAGTGAGTGTTTCCTGAAATATAAGTGAGAGTGTATTAACTAAATCTATATCTACATTATCAGTGATTGATGAGGAAATGTCTGTAGTATCATTAATGGTAGTTGTTGTATGTGTACTATTATCAATGCTTGTTGCTGGATTATCCTGACAGGTTATGTGATCTTCATTAATGTTAAATGTTTCTGTCTGTTGATGTATTTGATCAGCAACCTGTTGTTTGATAAGTTCAAGTGTTGTTTGTGGGATAAGGTTGTTGTATAAAATTGCAATCTCATAAAATTGCAATTAACTCTACTCGGTATGACACTAAGAAACTATTAAAGTGCTATAAACATCACAATTAACAACTGTCCGTATTCCTCACCATCATAGTCTCCAGCAAATACAAAGATACTGAACTGTTAAACCTCTACAAGAGAATGAGGGTAAACAAAGTGCTTATCTATATATATAAAAATGAATGTGTGTGTGTTTTTCATGCATTACCACACCGTTTATCCGATTGCCATGAAGCTTTGGGAAGTTTTTTAATACACTCCCACAAAGGTTTCTGGCATTTATCCTACGATAGATGGCGCGTGTTTACACAAGCATTCGAGCACGTGTGTTCGATCAATTTCAAATTGTGAAGACCATTTCCCCCCTTCAAAAAATATCTCTATATATGCATTTGTGAACTGTTATTTACGATATTTGTAATAATTTTTGTTTAATCACTTTATTTCAACTTTTTTTTGCTAATTATGTATTCGCTTGATCTTTGTTAAAACCTTAACTGTACCAAGAACAACAATCGAAGTTGTAGGAAAAAATTCGCGTATTTTACCGATCTAGGTATCTCCCCTTTTCCAAATTTTATTATGGACTCAAAATAATTTAAAAAGACAAATTACAATAAAACAGTTTATTATCCAACTATCAGAAATTTCACAACATGCCAAGGAAGAGACAAAGGAGCAATTAAATAATTAAAATTATAAAGGATTAAAATATATATATATATAAAAATGGGGAATATCGCACTTCTGACAATCACTGCGAGTGTGTGGGCCAAATTTGGAGAATCCGTGCTTCTCGCATGGACAACTGTATGTGGCCGGCTCACGCGTCGGAAAACATTCTGATTTATTCGTGTACGCACCAGACGGAAAAACAAAAAATATAGTGTACCCACAAACACTCCAATAAATAAATAGAATTGAAACTACACTTTGAAATGTTTTCCTGATGAAAATGAATAATAAGTTTCAATAAAAATGATAAAATGTAAATTGAATTTTATCATAACGAGTTTGCTTGAATTTCCTTTCTTCTGAGATCGCAGCAATGCGTGACGGGTAAGCTAGTATACCATAAAAATGCTTATTGGCCAACTCATGTCCTATCTCCTACATTAAATGGTTCAGTATAAGTCTTTTATTTTCCATGCGAAAAATACTTGAATATTTTATTTTCCCTAAAAATATTTCTTGGAGATACAGGTGTGTAAAATATGCATGGAAATACTGTAATACCTTCCTGTTTGAATTTAGAAAAAAGTGTGTTCTAAGTTTAATAACTTTCATGTTAGGAGATAATAGTAAAATAAATATTTCTGATGTCACTTTTTCTAAACAGTGATTGGATTAAATGTATAGAATTTCAGCATCCTATCAGCCAATTTGATTACAATCCATCAAGTTTGGTTGTTTTGGGACTGTATTTTGTATTATCTGTTTCCTGTATAAAATGTGACTGCACAACATCATTTATTTGACAACTTATTACATTTAACCAAAGAAATCCATCGGGTTGTTATATGAAGCAGCTTCTTTCTAAGCAAGCTAAAATACAACTTTCACTTCAGAGAAGATAGGTGGAAGATTGCAGGCTAATTGCAATTTTGCTTATCATGTTTTTAATTTGTCATGTTTTGGTCACATTGTTTGGAGTTTGTTACTCTGAAAATTGGCAGCTCTAGATTGTTTGTAACTGTTAATTTCAAATATCAGTAACATTTATAAAATATTATACAATATTTGTTTTTCCAAATTGGATATTGGAAAATATTGCATTGATGATTCAATGGTGTCAACACCACTGTATAAATTCAATATCAATACTGATTTGTCCAAAATTTTAATTATTTTATTATGACATTATTATTGTGTATGAAGATCCAATATAAAGTTAACCAAGGTAGGTTTTCATTTGGTAGTACCCAACCATGAAAATATATTTGATACATTACTTACAATGATATGACTGACTGTATGTATATCATATACAGTTTAATCCAATTATAATGTCATTGGATGTAACGACAACCCTAATATAACATCAAATTTTTATCAGTCCCACAATTTTACTATACTAGATAATTTAAAAAACTCACTTGTAACGACATAAAACTCTGTTTTAACGTCATATTTGAAGTACTCTCAAATTTACAAAATTAGGTTATGAATTTTATTTAACAAAGTAAGTACTAAGTGTTCAGTTCCTAGGGTCAGAGTCCACTTCCTAGAATTCTGTGGGTGGTACTCTCACCACCTGACATCAGTGGGGTGAGATTCACCACCCCTTTAAACAACATGACAGTGGGTTAGTCTGCATAGCTCTCATACTCGTGTTGTAGTTTAGCATCAAATTGGTAAAATGGCTAGCTTAAAAAGGAAAGCATTAACATTGGACTGCAAAATAGAAATAATTAAAGCAGTTGAAAGTGGAAGAAATAAGGCAGATGTGTGCAGAGACTTTGGTTTAGCATATTCTACAGTGTGCACAATAATAAAAAACAGAGAGAAAATTTTGGAAAGTTTTCAAGATGGCAATGGACAAGTGAAAAAGATTAAGATGACCAAGACAAAACCTTTGTCACTTGTTTCTAACCATTTATAGATGAGTACAAACGTTTTTGGCCTTCTTCAGGTACACTGTGGTCTGTTAGAGCATCAGTTGGTAGAAATTTAAATGGTGTCAATGTTTACATAGGTATTGTCTTACTAGTGATGTCATCATTGATGATAAGGTATAGACAATACTAAGGGTGTTAAAGTTTTTCTTTTGGTAAAAATGAAAGGTGTGTGGATAGTTCATGATGGGATAATCGCTAAAGTTGGGAAATAAAACTGCAACGTAAAGAAGATGCACTATCACGATAGGGGGTTAATGGGGAGTGACGTCATAGTTGATAACAGAGCATAGACAATGCTGACATCATTAAATAACTTATGATATAATAAGAAAAGGCGTGTGAACGACCATAGATGGGAAAGGTGCTACACTTGGAAAGCAGAATTGGAAAAATAAATGCGACAAGTAAAAAAGTGCTAACAGTTGCATGAGGCGAGGGTGGCCACAAGAGGACAGCAGATCTAACCCGTGCAAAAAACTTATACATTGGCTCAACCAATAGATCACTTAAAAGGAGGATAGCTGAACACAAATACGATGCATACAACAAAAAGTTCACTTCCACCCTAGCCCAGTTTGCAAGCGAACCTAGTATAACGACCAAATGGGAAGAGGCAAAGATTATTATTCCTATGCATGACAATAGCAAGCTTAGAACAGTTGAAACCATTGAAATATTTAAACAATCCCTCAAAGACAGTTGTATCAACAGCAGAGATGCAGACTCGCTTTCCTCCACATGGAAATCACTCTTCGATAACCCCTTAAACTAAACAGTCCAGCACACCCTCGCCTCGTGCAACCATTAGCGCTTTTTTACTTGTCGCGTTTATTTTTCCAATTCTGCTTTACAAGCATAGCACCTTTTCCATCTATGGTCGTTCGCACGCCTTTTCTTATTATATCATAAGTTATTTAACATCGTCTATGCTCTGTTATCAACTATGATGTCACTCCCCATTAACCCCCATCGTGATAGTGCATCTTCTTTACATTGCACAGTTATTTTCCAATTTTATTTCCCAACTTTAGCGATTATCCCATCATGAACTATCCACACACCTTTCATTTTTACCGAAAGAAAAACTTTAACGCCCTTAGTATCGTCTATATCTTATCATCAACGATGACGTCACTAATAAGATGATACCTATGTAAACATTGACATCGTTTAAATTTCTACCAACCAATGCTCTAACAGAACACAGTGTACCTGAAGAAGGCTGAAAACATTCATACTCATCTATAAATGGCTAGAAACAAATGAGAAAGGTTTTGTCTTGGTCATCTTAAAATAGTTCTAGCTACAAATACATAGAAAAAAATTAAGTTATATGAAAAAGCCAATATTGATGCCACTGTAATTAAGTGGTTTAACCAATGCAGAAGTTCCGACTTAGCACTAAATGGACTGATACTACTGGAAAAAGCAGAAGAATTTGGACGACTACTAGGCGATACTAACTTTAAATGTTCTAATGGATGTAAATTTACAAAAAAGTATAAATTAATAATAAGTTAAAAAATAATAAAAGTAATAAATTAAAAAATTAAATTTATACTTTTTTATAAATTAAAATTTATAGAAAAGTATAAATTTACTAGACATTGAAAACTGCTTAAGAGATGTGTGGCCTAAATTAAGGGGAGAATATACAGATGAAGACATTTATAATGCAGATGAAACCAGGATATTACCAGATAAAACACTTTAATTTTACCAGATAAAACATTTAAATTTAAAAACAAAAAATGTGTTGGTGGAAAACTTGCGAAAGATAGGATAACAGCTTTTGTTTGTGCTAATATGACTTGTACAGATAAAAGAAAAGTTCTTGTAATAGGAAAATCAAAGAATCCAAGATGTTTTAAAAAGATAAAAACACTACCAGTAAATTACAAAGCCAACAAAAAGTCATGGATGACGTCTTAGATTTTTGAAGAAGAAATTCAAAAATGGAATAGAGAAATTATTGGTAAATGAAAAAAGTTTTACTCCTTGTTGATAATTGCCCAGCACATCCAATTTTAGAAAATTTAAAGAACATCAAACTTGTATTCCTTCCTCCGAATTGTACTAGCGTACTTCAACCAATGGATCAAGGAATTATAAGAAGCCTTAAATCTCACTTCAGAAAAATTCTTTTACANTTTTACTCCTTGTCGATAATTGCCCAGCACATCCAATTTTAGAAAATTTAAAGAACATCAAACTTGTATTCCTTCCTCCGAATTGTACTAGCGTACTTCAACCAATGGATCAAGGAATTATAAGAAGCCTTAAATCTTATTTCAGAAAAATTCTTTTACAAAAAATTATAACAAATATGGAAGATAAAAATAAAATGGCAATTTCTTTACTAGATGCAGTTGATTTTTTGGAAAAATCTTGATGTAAGATTAGTTTGCTAATAATAGCAAACTGTTTTCACCATGCAAAATTGTGTAATAGTCAAACAGCTATTACATTTACAAAAGATGACAATAATGAGGACAATGACATTCCTCTATCGGAATTAATTAAAACACGTCAGAGTTCAGAAAACTGCAAATTTTTGTCATCTGCTGCTACTGAATATGAGAGTGTAGATGAAAATTTAATAACATCTGAATTTTATACAGATGCAGATTTTATTGAGCAAATTAAATCTTCAGATGAAAAAAATGTCAATGATGATGATGAAACATCAGACAGAAAAACTGCAGTGCCGTCAACCAGAAAAGCGCATAATGCAATAAGATTATTGAAAATGTTCTACAGGTCTCAGAAAACTTCATCAAAAATAATGAACAAAATCTATGACTTAGAAAATGACATTGTAGGTGTTTTTCATCTAAAAATTGTTTATCAATCTAAAATAACTGACTTTTTTTAAGTGAATATTTTTATTGTTTCTTTTTAATTGATATACATTAATTTAACCTTTTGTTGCCTTTTGATTCGACATTATTCTCAAAACCAGAAGTGCTGCCATTATCAAGACTTGAGACAAATAAAAATTTCTTATAAAAGGTAATTTTTGAAATTTTTAATTACATCGTTGTAAATTTAGACATAATAATGTAAATAAAGTTGATTTAAACATTTAGTTTGCACTTTTATACATAAGATATTAAATTAGATGGATTTTATAATAGATTCTTAAACACACTTGATACTTTTATGGGACTGAAATTATGACCCTGCAGATAATGACACTCAGTTATAATGTTAAAAAATTGCCAGTTCCATGGATGACGTTATAAGCGGGTTAAACTGTATTTATGTTTGCCTACCTATAACTTATGCACAATTTGGTCTTCCAAACAAAAAATTTTTGGTACACTTGCTTTTATCAATTTAATCTTGAGTGTTTAGAGATTTTGGAATTATTATATTGTAAATTATTAGTTTTAGAGTTAGGATTTTTCTTCTCTTCAGGTTTTATTTCAGACAAAAATATATATACAAGCATCCATCGTATAACACTGTAGTTACATTCCAAAAAATGTCATATGATGTAAATCCATGTTAAACTAAACAAAGGACTAATGCAAAACATAGAGTTAGGTTCCAAAAGTTAACAAGTATACTTTTCTTTTTGTTGCTAAGAGAAATATGTTTATTAAAGCAATCAATAATTAACTAACAATAACAATTAAAAGTACTGTATTGTGCATTAATATTAATTAATAAATAAAATATTAATTAATTTTAGTTAAATATGGGAATTTTCTGTTTACAAAGTATCATTGTCATCTGAGTTTATTTCTGATCAAGATAAAAAATAGCAACATCTTTGTTTTTTTAAATTTTTATGGATGACAAAAAAATTGTTATTAATTGAAAATTTGTTCTAGCTGGTCGCATTTATTCAATCGAGTACCAAGCAATCTTCTTATCCAGCAAAGTTTGAGTACCAAGAGACTGCTGTATTCTGTTCATAATTTTTATGAATGATTACTTAATTACAATTAACAAAAAATTTGATAACACTTACCTAAAAATGTTTAAATAAACTTTACTAAATATGAAGATTAATCTATAAAACCAAAACATGGTGACAGTCTTAAATGCTAAAATATGAAAGCAATGAAAACTATACCTGGTTGATGGTGAAATTTGTTTCTTCCTTGTTCTAGCTTTCTATCAGTTTTTTTTATCAAAATAAACCTAATAAAAGGCACAATACCAACTGAAAATTTCAATATTTTGAAATCCATGAGCAAATTTGACACAATATGCACACTTAGTTGAATAAAAAAAAAAACTATTGAATAATGGAGTTTGCACTTAAATTGTGAAATTTTATAGAGGATTCCCCAAATTCTCGAACCATGTTGTATGAGGGATACCTGTATGTATATGTATAATATTGTGATCCAAAATTAATTATTACTGAAAGTCTCATAGTGGCAAAATAGCTAGTTTTGATAGTTTTATTTTTTACTCTGATACTAGATGGCTTTTTGTTTTAATTAGCTCTTGCAAAACAGATTATAAATTCAATAGAATTTTAATTTAAGTGAATAATTGGTGCCACAGAAACAGCACATAAATGAATTGCCCGAATGGAACCATGGGAAAACGATTTAAAAACACTTTATTTTACTCTTACTGGGGGTAGAAAAATTTTAAATACTGTGTTTGAGTATATGGAACAGTTTTAAATATATATCTATATAAGAGATTATGATAATAAAACATACTTTGATGTTTACATCATTTATTTCTGTAAAGTTGATTTTATTTAAAATTAAAAACTTTTAAAATCACATTAAAGTAAATGTACTTAATAACTACACTAATCCCTGCATTTAACTAATTATTTGAAATAGTGATGAAATTTAGAGTAGAAAGCCAAAAATCTGAAAATTTTTGATTTCTTACAGTGCATGAAATCTTTTGACTTGTGTTAATTTGAATTTCAGACTTTACAAGAAAAATGGGAAGTAATTAGGAATGAAGCTTTAGCATTGATGAACACCGCACAGTCTGGATTTTTACCTGAAAGCGAAGGATTACGTGATACCGGAGATTGGAAGCAGTTTGAATTATTTGCCAGAGGTAATTATCAAATCTAGCAATTATTAGCTAGTAAAACTTATTCATTATTGAATATATTCTAGTTTGTAAGGTGTAATAAGGTAATGAAATTCAGCAATTATGTCATTATTTATTTTTTGTCATCAGAATAATTAACTATTATAAATGAATCTCATCTCTTTTGATTTAGATGTTGATGTGATTTTATATTTGTTTAGATAAACTAAACAAATGTGTTTTTATATTTGTTTAGTTTGTTTATTATATAAGATTTGAGTTGAACTGATGTTTATTAACATTAAACTAAAATATAAAAATACAAAACTACTAGAAAGTGTATTAATGGTTAAATTCTCAAATTATGTTGAGGACATTGGAGAAATATCTAAAGGCATCCAATTAGATATTGTCAATCGTTGCTATCCAATTAATTAATATTAAGATTTTTTTGGCACTGAATTATTACTTATAGCAGAATTAAATCTGATTGTTATATTGATTTTGAAAAATACTTTAATGGATTTCTACAGGACACAAGACTAAAAATTGCGAGAGAGCTCCTGTAACATGTTCTTTAATCGGAAATATTCCGGATGCTGCTGGTTGCAGAAGAGGACAGGTAATTTCATTGATGATAGCTATAAAATTTCAAGAAAGTCAAAGTTAAAAATGTTAAATTTTATGCTCTAGGCTAAATTTTCGGTTCTTCAGCCGGGTACTCACATTTGGGCACATACTGGTCCAACTAATTGTCGTATACGAGGACACTTAGGATTAGTAGTACCCAAAGGAGTGAAAATTAGAGTTGCAAATGATACCAGGTAATGTAATATATACATAATTACATGACTTTGATTATTACAATCCCTATTATCTTATTAATGCAATTTACTTGTGTTATAAATAATTAGCAAAGTATTCTTATCTGTCCTACAAAATCTTTCTAATTGGAAAGTTACTGTAAATATTCTTGCAAGAGATATTTACACATTCAGTCGACCTCCCTATAATGCAGTAGATATGTTCCGCTTTTTAAGAAATTCATGTTCTACAAGTCCTTAAATACATGAGCCAATCACAGCCCGGTACGTATACAGTTTATGGACTACAGCTGTTTGTAAGATTTTCTTCCATAAAATTAATCAATTCTAGACTAATTTGACTCAACATTTCAAAAATACGTATAATTTTTTGGGAATAATCTATATAAACTATGCTATAAACAAAAAATTCTAGGATTACTTACAAGTGTGCACCGTTCGACGACGCCTTGCTTAAGCTTGTTTTCATCATGGAGCAGCACGTAGAACGGCAGGTGCATTTCCTGATAAATTATTTTTCTGCAAAAGTTTGCTGAACTTTGGAGACATCATTAATATAAATATAATTTTTATGGACATTAAATAATAAATGGTTTTTAGTAGGTCCGCTTCTTGTTTAAACTCAATGGTTTGTGCAATATCTGCTATTGGTCTAGATTCAACCAATCCTGTTGCGACACGAGTCAGTGATGATGTTTTACCACATTTTATGAGTTTCTTTTAGCGTCTTTATATGAATATGGTCGCAATTTTTTCGCCGCGATATTTGAATCTGCATTATATGAACCCGTTTTATAGGGGGGTCTACTGTACTTTCCATATTTGTTAAGGCACTTGTTCCACTGGGGAAACTAGGTATTCTTTCTTCAGTGGATTGAAAAAGTGAAAATCACAAGGGCTCAAGTCCAAACTCTGCAATCAATTCTGCCATGGTGCAGGCATTATCGTGTGAGCAGAATGATGCCTCTGTTAGGCATATCACACCTCATTGCTTTTCCCATTGTGATGTCCATCATCAGTGTCTTGTTGCAATGTTATCTAATATTTTTTGCTATAGATAGTTACAAGTAAATCTGATATCTCATGTACCATATAATGCATTATATTTTGAAATGTACCTTATAGTAATAGAAAATTATGTAAACTGAAAATTAAATTAAATTACAACAGGATGAATATAGTAGTTTTAACAATATTTTGTGAGAACAGTTTAAGAACTTTTTTCAATTATATTCTCTAGTGTACACATATATTTATATACAAGGTGATTATTAAATTACTTTTGAATCTGTACCACATGGTGACTTTTAGGAAATGAAGAGATAACTGAAAATCCACATGCACTATGTCAGGTATCCAGATTCTGCAATTTTGCATGTTAATAGTTCCCTGGAGATGTAAAATTTTATGAACAGATGAGGTACATTTCTATTTCCATTTCCATCTGGGCAAGAAACTGAAGTGTGAACATTTCTCATGCATTCTTGTCCAAAGATAACAATTATCAAACATGGGTAATTTTGTAAGGATATTTCTCAAAAAAACTTTTTACCATACTGGAGGGTATGTCAATTGATCAGTTAATACTATGTACTGTACTGTACAGTACACTAGTAGATCCAATACTGTCATTCTGAGCATCTTCCATATCTGTCTATTGAATAGCTCTTTGGATATCAAAGTCTCTTCAAATTTTAAAATCATTTTAAGCAAGTCATTTGCAGACCTTAGAATGTTAATGAAGTTAAAATCTGATCCAAACTTTCTCAGAGCTATTAAACAAGAACCATCATTCTGATTAAAAGATCCACTCTGTAAAACTGTTTTATGATAATTGTTGTGACAGAACAATCCAGATTTTTCATGACAACGGACAGGTTCCAGTTTTATCAAAAATGTTATGTACAAGTAATTTGCATCTTTTGATACTGCCAGTATGTAACACAGGTCTCCCAATAGCAAATTTTTGAATTAAATTTTTTCTTGGAACAAAATTCATTGCTTTGTGGCTCTGAAAAAAATGTTATCCAGACACCAACACTACTGCAGTGTTGGTATATCATTATTTTTGTGTAAGAAAGTGTCCTACTGCATATTGCAATACCAGTTAAGTGGCTACTACACAGTCATTTTGGAAATGACAATAATCAGCCACCATTTTTCTGTAGTATGGATTAGGGTCTGGTGAAAGTGTTGGCCACGTGACTTGGCTTTGGGGACATCTGAAGAATTGTAATTGAACACAACAATTTAGCAGAACTGAAATCCAGCATTACACTTCATATCCACTACAGATCTACAAAAACACTCTGGTTGGTTGGTTTTGGTTTTTTGGCTTAAGAGCCATATAGGCTGTTTTCAAAGAGTGGAAATGGTGAAAAATTTTAAACATGACAAATAACAAACATATGAAAAAAATTAAAAAATAAAATAAAAACACAAATATATACAATATAGATAGGTAAAACAAAGTGCATTAAACTATAAAATAAATAAATAATCAAATCTCTTTATACATATTAATGACTTTCAGAAAGTCCAGTAGATTGTCCAGATTTGACCTCTGGCCCAAAACCTCTGTCAGACTTGCATTTCGAAAATACTGTCTAGCATCCTCTCAAAGACAGAGTAATTGCAAAATATGTGTTTTACACTTAGAGCGTAGTTGCAATACTGGTCATCACCCTTCAGAAGGTATTGATGAATCAGACAAGTGTGTCCAATTCTCAAACAGGTAAGGATAACCTCAGATCTCCTATCATACTCTTTATTATGTGTCCAATTTTCTATCATAGGTTTGATCTCGTGTAGTTTATTGTGTACTTGTGCGTTCCAGACATTTTGCCATCTCTCTGCTAGTTGTTTTTTTAATGACTAGCTTCAAATCACCTCCTTCAATATGCATTGTATACTGTGTAGGACTAGTTGACTTTGCTTCTTCATTTTCTGTTATATCTACATGGGCTGAGACCCAACAAAATTTTACAGAATATTACTTGCAATAAGATAGCAAAACAGTTCGTGAATTTTAATCACTATGGAGTGAGAACTGCGTTCACACGAGATCAAAGCCTGAAGTGCACTGACAAGTCAGTGTAAACATAGCGACGATGACCTTTCCTAATTACATATTTTAAGGCTAGGTAAATAGTCTGTAGCTCTGCAGTAAAGATGGGAGAATTAGAATTCAGTGCAATTTGTACTGCCACGATTTCATCCTGGCAGACAAAGGCTGAGCCAACATAATCATCCGATTTTGATCCATCGGTGTAAATAGGAATTAAATTCCTGTCATGGTGTTGAATTTCTGAAAAGTACTGTCTATAGACGTAATCTGGAGTGGATTCCTTAGGAAACTGCTTTAAGCTAGTCTACATTTATCTCAGGAGTTGACCAAGGTGATATAATATCAACCTCGGCCTGTGAAATGTTGCTTGTGTCCAGGTCAATTGTGCTGCTCAGATTCTCCATTCTTATGTCAAATGTAGGGGCACTACTACTGCGGGCTGCAAATAATAATCTCAGCTGAGTATCTGATACTGTGCAATCAACAAAAGGTTTAGTCTGAGATTTCTGTTTTACATAATAAAAAGAGAGACAACTGTTCTCTCCTGAGAAATAGTGGAGGCTCATAAGCATCCACATTCAGGCTTTGAACAGAAGTTCAAAACGCACCAGTGCACAAACATGTTTGTGGTTTTGATTTTGTTTTAATTATAATGGTCAGAATGACTTCACATTTTGCATAAATATCCATAATCACCTTGTATATATGTTACTGTGAATGACCGATATCTGGCGAAAGTCAGCATTCACACAGTCGTTTTGTGTATGTACGAAATATTTGCTAAATATCATTATTTCTCACTTACACCAGCAAATGTCGACATTCAGCATGCACTGATGGTGAATGTTGAATAAAAATATTTTTATTACATTAAGACAAATATGCAACTTTTTAATATGTCAAAATAGGAGAAAGCTTAAGTAACAGCACATGTAAATAAACTGTTGAACCTAAAACGAACAGCACATTCTTAATCATTAAAGAAAATAATACAATAATAATCTTACACATAAATTATGTAATTAACGTTATACAATCTTATTTATTGCAACAACTTAAACTGTTATGGCACTTTGAATTGCATAAGAGTCTCTGCTTTTACAACTGCATTTATTCATGGAACACTTTTTTGCAATGACAGCATGTATAGCCTTGCCCTCCACTTTTCGAATTAGCTGCAGCTGCTGCTCTCAGCGTTATTTCTTGAGAAGAAATCTCATCTATGGAAAGTAACTTTTCTTTACAAATTATGAACTGATTACATTATTATGTGATTACGAACTGATCTGTTAATGGTGTCTTTTATTCAGATATCACAATAATAATACAATAATAAACTTACCGACGCCTTACTGACGACCCCCTCTCATCCTCCGCCACTCGACCTGACAAATCGATCCCCACCTCACAGGATCAAAAGAACAAAAATGCCATCCAGTGACAAAATGAGCAGTTTCCAACAAACCATTGCCGGAAAAAGAGATACGACTGTGTCCTACCTCCGGCTATCCACAAAGTATTTGGCGATAGACTGTCGCCTCTCTGTCAACATCGGCTTCTCTGGTGTCGTTTCAATCTCCACCAAAGTTTATCTGTGCTTGTCGACATACACCGGCGATTGTTCGAATGTATAATAATATAACCAAATATTCAGACTTTCATATACGTATTTTGTATGTGTCGACATTCACCAGAGAATATCGACATTCTCTAATTTCGGTCTTTCACAGTAACATATACACTGATCCCAGTGTTTGTGAATAATTGGGACCAAGTAGCCTTTCGTGAATGTCAAATTCTCAAACTTTGAGTTCTATTTTCAATGTTAGTTTTTGAAATGAATTATAAATTTTTGTCAATAGTGGCCAACAATGTTGATAAAGCATGATGTGAAAAATGTATCTGTGATCTCATCTCTACAGGGTGAAACCACAATGAGATCTCGCACCACCTAAAAATCTTCCTAGGACAGCCTCTGGTTCGGCCCAAGAAAAAAGTTTTCTTTCCAATTCGGCCCGCAGGCAAAAACCGTTGGCCACCTCTGTTCTAGACCCTTATTGCAGCTTCTGTAAACTTATTTTTGTGTGCATTGAGTTTATATATATATGTAGGAGTTAAATGATTGTTTACCTACCTACTTTATTACTTAGTAACTTATAAAATACCAGTAATTATACTAGAAATTCTCCCATCAAACATGACAGAATATGTTTTTTTATGAGAAAGTAGAGAGTGAAGAATTGAGAAAAGCTTCAATCAAATTGAGCTTGATATTGTTTCCGCGGCCCTTGACAAATCCATTCTTACTTGATGTTGCTCAAGCCAGACTTCACAAGCCTGACTCGAGCAACATGGTGGTTCGACTGTCTTGTTGGTTCTTATTCTTTTAGATCTAGAATTTACCTGACCAATTTTACTCTTACACTTTCCCCTAGGCATTTCTCCACCCCCACCCCGAAAAATATCAATGTGGAATTAACATGTTCACGGCATTACAAGTCACATGTGACTTGTATGCACATGTCTAGTTAGGGCTACAGACATAATTGCTAGTTTTTCTGTGGGGCGGCGCGGCACGTATGTTTTGATTATATAATTCTACAAACATATATTGATATTATTTTATTAATTAAGTATGGTTGCAATAAAATATATTAATTTAATAGTACAAGGCACAGGTGACTCGTGACACTCTTTATTAAAATGGATGTTACGAGTCTAAGTCACCCGTGACTCATAACAACCAACAGCTGTCTAAACATTTATCTACTGATGCTGTGAACGTGTTAAAAAGACTTGCTAATACAAAGATGAATTGTACATACATTATTTAGAAAGTGTTAGCCTCATTGTGTTAATTAGATGAGTGGTATCATTCTTAAATGAAATGAAGTAAGCTTGACAAATGACTTTTTAAATATGCCAACTTAAGGGAAATTTTCAAGCATGAATGTCACACGGTCACTGACGTCACTGTAATGTTAGTGCAATCACCAATCCGAAATTGATAAAATGTTTATTCTATAGCTAATATCTCCATCAGAACATGAGTAAAATTTTGGTTATATTCATTTTGTCTTGCTGTTAAGCTTTTCTTTCTCGGTATAGTTTGTCCTTGTTGGCCAGAGCCTTCCCAACATGTGTGTTCTTCCACATAATGAAGTCCAATTGGCAAAACAAATTCTTGAGCTATTTGGGAAAACAGGTTGCCATTTTCCCAAATAGCCAGCCCAGCAACCTCTCTCAAACTTGGTTTAGAGTTTATGTATTTTAAGGAATTTAAATTAGTGTTGCAACGAATAGTATATTCAGCCTCAGGCCGAATACCAAATATTCGGCCAAACTATTCAGCTTGATTAACGCACGAATGAAATATTGGCGTGCAAACCTCATTATGGCAAGGACCCTGCTCTCTATTGGCCCGCTGTCACTACGCTTCGCCAATCGTGTTAATTCTTGACAGTTGTAGTGGACAGACAAGAGCATCATGGCAGTATGCGATAAATGATGATATCAAATGTGAATAACAATGAAATGACCTACACGTGTAAATAACGGAAAAAGAACAGAGAAGGACCACGAAGTGAAAATGTGAAAATAAATAATGAAATTGAGTTGATAACATAATCGAACAAGTCGAAGCAGCTTATTGGAGCGAAATTTGCGGCCGTCAATGCCAAACAATTATTGTCATAGACTTCAGAAAGCTAACTGCTTGTAATGAAAGTCACTTAGTGTGCATGGGCGAAAGCCTGGGATCATTCGGGCTACCAAGCTGTCTCGAATCTGTGAAATCATAACTGTGACATATACCTACGCCCTATCTGTCTCTTTTCTCCGTTATCAGCAGGCTATGAGTCATGTAATTATAAAATGGAAAAACTACGATGGAAAAGTGATGAATTGAAAGTATCGTGAGCGTGTATTATGATGTATGCATAGGCATACGTGGACTAGAGAGATGGAGGAAGGAGAAAGGAAATGGCAAAGACGAGTGCTTAAAAAGGATAGGTAGGGTCAGACCCTCACGTGTGTGCGACGATTCTCGAATGAATAGGTGTGTACGTGTACTGATCTTTGTAATTATAAATTGTGAATAGATGTGACCAATATTATTATTTTTTTATTTTGTGCGTGTTACAAGTTATAAATAAATATAAACAAACAACACTAACTCGATAACATTAAATCTAAATAACAAAATGATTAATTTACTGTGTTTTTGTTATTTCTTACTCCTGTTTTTAGGTATTCAGCTGAATAGTGAAGAATAAGCCGAATACTGAATAGTAACCGAATATTCGTTACATCACTAATTTAAATTATTTTGTACATTTATTATGACAGAAATAAATTTCAAACAAAAATCAAACAAGCTGTATGTATGCTGACAATTCTATTTGGGCATGCAAAGTTTATTGTCAAGAGTGTATTCCAGTGTTTCTCAACGGGGACGATATCGCCCCTATGTGGTGTTTTTCCGTGTAGAGGGGATGATTCGTAACAATTTATATTTTGGGGGACGAAAAATAATTTTCTGGATGATATAGTAAAATATTATATTAAGAATAATTAGATATTTGTTTAATTATTGTACGATATAACAAATAAAATAGCATTATACTAGTCCAGGGGTGGCCAACAGTTTTTGCCTTCGGGCCGAATTGGAAAGAAAACTTTTTCCAAGGGCCGAACCAGAGGCTGCCCTAGAAAGATTTTGAGATGATGAGAGATCTCATTGTGGTGTCACCCCATAGAGACTGAATTGTAGATAGAGATTACAGATACATTTTTCACATTAACATTCTATGCTGTACTTACGAGATTTGTAATGGAGGGTTAACTCTAAACGTACAGTGAGTTTTTGACTTTTTTTTTAGGTGTCAGAATTTTTCATCGAACTATTCGGACTTGAGTAGCTAATATTGAAAGATTGATTGTGCCTATACTAGTCACTAGTCTATTCAATGCAGTACAAATTTGGTGTTAGCCTTGGCCCTCATCATCGGAATTTTGAAGTGAAGGGGGTGATGATTCTTTAGAGGTTGAGAAACACTGGTGTATCCTATGAATGATTTAGTTAATGGCATGCTAACATATACTAAAACCAATACTCTTGTATTACTGAACAATCTGACTGACATTTCTTCATTTAAATGATTTGATGCTTACATAACTTGGAATAACCAATTTTAGAACACTCTAAACAATCTATCAGAAACATTTGAACAAAGTATTTGCTTGCATGCTTTTTTATTGCCAAATCTAGTAACAAGTTTATTATATGTAATTGAAAAAATCAATAAAAATATGATGAAAAGGCATAAAATTTTTAATAAGTACAATTTCTATGTATAAGCTTTAATATTTAAAACAATTAAAGGCATTTTCTATCCAATAACTATCATTATAAATTGAGAACATTGTTAATGATGATGAGTATTATAGAAACATTTTCTTTGGATTAAACACTAAGTATTTTTTGCACCATAAACATTCATTTCAAAACTAAAGTTCAATGTATTCACTTATCTGTAACTTATCAGTAATACAAAGTATTTATATTTTGTGTTCATAATAAAAATTTATTGATTTTGCTGCAGTTACATATACTATCAGTAAAGAAAACTACATCTTACCATACTAAAAAAATAAGGATTGCAAGGTAACCATTTAAATCATAATTACATGAGCTTTATCAATAAGTAGTGAACTTTTTATTAAATTGAGATATCTATAGATTGATGATAAATCACAATTAGGTGCAAGACGCTGTTACATTCTGTATCTGGAAGCTAAGACAAAGTTTAATTGTTGAAATTCATATATTTGACTTGATTTTATCAAAAATATATGGTGTGCTAGCATATATATGCCTTGTTTGGATTAATGCTAAACTAAATGTTTTATTTTCAGGGAATGGAAAGAAGGCAAAATGATCATCTTTGACGATTCTTTCGAACATGAAGTCTGGCACAAAGGGAATAAAATTCGTTTGGTTCTCATCGTAGATTTTTGGCATCCGGAACTGAGTGCACGGCACAAGGCCACTCTGTCGGCAATATAGAGAATAGATAGTTCAACACGATAAATTATGTAAGAGTAAAGTGTGAGATTTCTTTTAATTAAATAAACTAGTAGAATGGAAACTGCTACTAGTCACAGGAAAATAAATGCCAACTATGTCTATTTTTATGCCTTAAAACTGTTGATACATCTGTAAACTAGTCACTAAAATAAATTCTTACTTGGTGCCTTATATAAGACACTTTTTTTATTAAAGTTTTCATAGTGATCTTAAATCCCTTTTTGTAAATTTTTTTCTAACTGGCTAATAAAAGTATCTTTTGAAGAAATTAACACAATAATATTGATAAAAATAAATTTTAATGAAAAAGTATGTAATTTATAGAAATTAATTTCTATGATTTCAAAACTTGATAATAAAATTTTGCAAAATATATGTAACAATTGAATATATTGCAATTATTTACATTTCAGAAAAACTGATTAATAAACTAGTCTTCCGTTAGTTCATTAAGCTCTCCTACTTTTGTACTATTAAAGTACCATTATGGAAGAAACTCTTGATTGCAATATGGTCCCCAAGTATATAATTTAGTTAGCAGCTCAAGGCAAGTAATCTGTACATGTAGCTATAATTTTCTATAATTATAATCTAGACTTTAATGGGTGGAGATATTTATAATAGGATTCATGAACCTGCAAGAAAACAATGTCAATAAAATAAATTATGATAAATATAATCACCAAGCATAATAATTTACCTGAGTTTTGTTTAGTGGAGCTCTCTGTGCCAACTCGAACATTGTACGATACACTTGACCGTCGTATCGTCCCAATGCACTATTTAACACAAGATCATGCAGATCGAAAGCATCTACTAATGGAACTGCATCTGGACGAAGTTCGGCAAGTAATTCTATCAATTTATTTTGTAATTGTTCTAGTTTGGATGTTGTCAGACCAACCTTGAAATGAAGTATTATAAAATAATAAACATTATATAATAAGTATATACTTAATTATAAATAAAAATAATTATTAGAAATGTTGACTAGTTTGCATCAGACTTTAAATCATATATAAATTTAATACTTGGTGCAGACTAGTCAATGCTTCTGTCAAATTGAAAGCAACCACAATTTTTACATCATGTGACTGTTTCCCTTCAATTAATCTGGCAATGCCACTCATGACATAGTTCTAAAGAATCAATATTTTGTCTAAAGCTCAGTAGTTTGTAAAATAGCAGCAGTCTGCAATGATGATTTCTTGATGTTAACAAATGGAAGCAGCTGAAGCTGTATTTGAAAGAAATGTAAACTGAATTGGACACCTGATGTAGAGAATGGATTCATCCATCATATCTATGTTTTATAATAATTTCAATAAAATGAATGACAGAGATCACAGTACAAACGTGCAAGATTTTTGTGGCCTACAGCATGTTCCTTTCTTGTATGAGCATGAGTGTTTCTGATCATTGCCCAAAGAATCCAACTTCTTAAATCTGACAGTTGTCAAAATGACTTCCTACTTCCTATCAAAGGTGTGACATAGGGTCAATCATCAATAACCTGGTCATCCTTTCATTGTCACTATGACAATCAAACAAATTTTGTTTGTCATTTCCAACCAGTTTGATGAGGCATCGCCTAGTTTGTGCTGGGCTTAAAATAGAACCTCACCTGTAAAAATATTCCTGGTTCTTCACAGATATTAAATAACAAATATAGCTGGCAAAGATTCTTCAGCACCTTACGTAAATTATTGGGTATTCCACTCTGTTCAACCCATTCTATATATCTCTGATTTATATAGTACTGAACGTGTGCCTATAATCAAAATTGTAAAAAGTGGTTAATATTTTAATGATTTTAATTGATATACATAGTGTGTAAAATTACCTTAGCTGCTGGAATTAAACAGACATGACTTTTATTCCAAGCAATTTCTGGAAAATCGCCCATCTGAATAAGTGTGTCTACTTTTTTTGAAGCAATATGAACTGTCCTGTATAAGATTGAGTAATAATAAATTAGTAAATTTGAAATGATGGAATTATTCATACAAAGAGAAGAGAAAACAACCAGTTTGAAGTATTGTAGACTAATGATAATTTATATGTAATCCTATTACATTCTATTCTTAAAGAAATGCGAGATTTCACATTATGCTTATCATGTTCATATTTTTGTAATATATTCCCTATAATGACAACCATTGATCATAATGAATCAAACTAATTTCTGAAAATTTTGTTTTCTGATCTGATGACAAACTATAATCACTCATAGCCTGAATTATGTTAGATATGTGCTGTTTTGTTGGCATTAAAGGTGATTTAGATAAAACAGATTAAGTTACAAAGGTAATAAATATTCTTTTATCACATCATATGATTAATAAAAATTGATGTGAATCAATTCTTACATTTAAATCAGATAAAACACATTTTTTCATAAATAGAATTGAATATTGTCTGGAATATAACATGGCAGTATAATTAATAATAAAATAACTAGAAAAATGGCAGTACATAGAAATTCAAAGTGACTTGTGGATTATTACTAGGTCTATCCTTATTGTGCATTTTATAACATAAAACAATTTGTTTTAACCTCATTAAATTAATTTTCACGCTCTTCAATTATACTGAATATTAATTATTATTATTTTGTACATTGAAATTTGTTATGATGACAAAACTCCTTGGAATACAAACTATTGTAACTTTTTAGATTACAATTTTATAACAGAAATTAACTTAAATTTTGAATCATAAAACATCATCCTTTAACATGCACTTGTTTTCCTTGCCATTTCAAATCATTTAATCAAATAACAAGTTACAATCACGAGAGTAGAACAGTAGCACAAATTATTCATAGTAGTAATGCAAAAACTACAAATTTATATATTCAACATTATTACTATTATGCATTTCTTGTTTATATATAAAACTCTTTCCATAAAAATCAACTATGTATTATCTATATTTGATGCAATGATAAAAACTATGCTTTTCTTAGCCATAGCTTGTTTTATGCCAGTGCACTAGCATAAAACAAGCTATGGCTAAGCTAATGAAATGAAGATCACTACAATGATCTTAATTTCATTAGTTGTTCATCAGTATTATGCAATTCTAGGTGATAAAATTTTGATTTTTAAAATAGTTATTGGAGTACATAAAATCATCATAGATGGAGCTGAATTTATATAAATAAGCAATCCAGCAAAGTTATATTTTCAGAGATTTATTTCTTCTTGACACTACAGTTTCTAATAAGGTTAATAAATCAGCAATTGTTTTCTATTTGTTATTAATGGAAGAAATATACAGTAAGACCCCGCTTAATGCGGGGATGCATTCCTAGACAACAAAGTGCTAAACGAGGTCATTTTCACAGAGTAAATAGGGACGAGGAACGTGTGACCAAAAATAAAAAAATTTGACTTTAATTTTAAGTCATTTTTATATTAATTTGTATAATAATATAGTAATTAGTACATTTTTTGTGACAAAGGTCCTGACTTTTCTGAAATTCTTATTTTTTTGCAATAAAGTCATGGTTTCATCTTTTCCTTTTTCTTTCCTTAAGCAAATGTCAGTAGCGGATCGCATCCAAAACACCTTGTTTTGCTTTTGCACTCCTTTCAAAGTCTAGATCAACGAGTTTGGTCATCGTTACCAAACTTTTACTAAGGAAATCTATATAGAGAAATGTTTTAGGTTCATTTTCAGAATCACTATTTTCCAGTTCTACATAGATTCCTTGTTCTGCCAGTTCTTGAAGGTCATCATTGATAAGACACTCACCAGAAACCTGTGGTAACACCTCAATATCCTGTTCGTCTACATCTCCTAGTCCTGCTATATCGATTAGGTTGAGTTTGATCAACCTAACAATATATCGATAGGCTCTTCTCGTTGAGAATTCTTGGATACCTTCAGCCATAACTTCTTCCACACTTCGTTTGTGCATTTATCAGTTAATTCTTGCCAAGCAAAGTTGATATTGCACATGGCATCCATGATGTTTTGTTTTTTCCAAAATTGCACCAAACAAACATAGATTTAAAGAAAGTACACCTTTTTGCCACTTTTTTCTGAGTGGTTCGTGTTTGTAAATATCATATTATGTACGAATAAATAAAATGCTATGATAATTTAAATCATTATAAATTTTGAGCTATTTTTTTTTTAAGGCTTCAAGAAGGCAGCATTATATCGAATCAGTGTTAAGCAAGGCAAAATTAAGCGGAGTCTTACTGTATAATCTTAAAAATATAACTCAAACATCTGTGTTAGAAGGTTGATTTTCATAAGGTTTTACATTTTCTGATATTCCTTCAGGACCTAGAAAATATTTCTAGGTCCTGAAGGAATATCAGGTATATTGTATACCCGGATTCCGTGTCATTGTACATACCAGTGGGGTCATGTGATCCATTTTCTTACAAGATTGTGGTGTACAAGGTCTTTTAATCAGAAGTGCCTTTACACATTCTTCCAATCCCTAGGCTCTTGCTGCCGAATTAGCATTTTTAAAGTGCGTAACTGCCATACATGATTATCACAATGTTACACATGGGCTGATAGAATGTTATCAGCAAATGCACTCTGGACACACCCCCCATAGTTGACCTGCTGAACGATAACCAATCTGATGATGTAGAATGGGTCTCTATTACCTTTAACATTATGTGGCAAAGTTGCCAGGAAATGCTGGGTGTATCTCGCTTACAGGAGGTGCCAACTATTTTTGACATGCTACATAATGGGAAAGACCCTCCCAACCCGAACAGACTCCCTGGCATATATAGTGTTCCCGTAAGGGACAACAGATACGATAGAGACCTGGTATACATAGGGTCAACTAAGCGCTCCATGGGGATCAGATTACAAGAATATCTTGCTGATATACGTCATGTGAAAACCACCACAGCCCCCTCTACATATGCAACAGATCCGGACATCGTGACGGACTTTAACCAGACTAAGCTCATCCTTGCTTCAGCACCCCATGGAACACCTCAGATGGCTGGAGGCTGTGCACATTTTAAATCTGATTTTACATCAATATCCTAAATTATAAAAAGGAAATGGTTTTGTCAAAGGCCTTTGGCAATGCTGCTTAGCTGTTTGTTGAGTCCCAGCAGGGTGACTCTGTGCAGGCGCAACATGGTTTTAATAATTTTTTCAAACATATTTGAATGCTTGTTCGAATTTTATTCCAAAAGCTGTTACAAAAAACCATCAGGGAATCATTTCAAAACCTGATGAAGAATTCGGAAGGAGTTTGAAAATGTTTGTTTTTTTATCTGCACACCTTAATTGGTTCGGAGTATGTGATTAATGAAAATATTTCATTTCTGGTTTATTAGATAAAGACTTATGTTGCATTCACTCATTTCAGAAAAACAAAACTTTTGGATGACAAACACACCTCACAGAAATTTATACCAACACCAGGGGTAACAAGACCACTCCCCTAATTAGAGAATATTAGTTCACAATATCTTACCTGTAGGCAACTGCTTCATATAATGAGAGTAGCTCTTTAAGAGTAGGTTCTGCAGAAAGTGGTGTCACTATTCCGCCACCTTTCTTCAGTAAATAATTAAAATTTGAATCTGGTGATAAATTTCCTTGTTTCAAACACTTTAATAAGAATCTGGAAATACATACATAATTAAAATTTCATTAAATTTTTACACCAAGTGATAAAACAATCATGCACCTTGCTGTCTGGAGATAGAGTACTGTATTTTCTCCTTCGTAAGTGCATGCTGCTACTGTGAGAGAATACAGACGAGGCAATCCACTAATTAATAAGTATCCATGTCCTCCACATGCTAAACGACACGTTTCAATACCTCGACTGCCTTTATCAGAACATAGTGCCTTCAGACCAGAAGATATGGCATGAAGCTGAAAATGTTTAACATATGTTTTGTTTTACAAACTCATATAAAAACATAATATTTTTTTTTACTGATCAATTTAACCTTAAATATTTTATCAAATAAAATTACAATTATTAGCAATATTTTTATAAATATAATTGGTCTTAAAATATTACTAATAGGTTCTATATATATATATAAAATTACTAATGTCCTGACTGACTCATCATTGCCCAGAGCAAACTGCTGAACCTAGAGGTGAAATTTGGTACACAGGATACGTCATGAGAGTGCAACTAGGAAACGATTTTTTGAAATTCCCCTGCAGGGAGAAGAGGGAGAGGATTAAGGCTTAACCTGAGGAATGGCTTCTAATGTACTATTTTATATGCATTTTTTTTTTGTTTTTAATAGTAATAACTTAATTTCCAAATGTACAATATTTACCAAATCATCCAAATCGTTTGCCCAAGCAATGCCAGGCTCATTTGCTAGTACTTTTATATAATTTTAAGAACTGAATAACATGTAAATTTTATAATGTCCAGTAGGAAATTTGAATATTTGGTTCTTGTTCGATTTGCATATCAAATTTAAAATGCCATAATTTGAAAAATATTTTAAATCCAAATTATATTTTACATGTATAACTCATTTAAAAATCTGTCAGTTTTCATATATCTTAATCATCATTAATATCAATATTAGAACTAAAAACACTACTACAGTTTTATTTGGATTATTTTGATGATCTAATTTTTTTAATAAAAGTTTTTAGAGAATTTTTTGAATTTAATCCAGGGAAATCTTAAAACAACTCAATTTAGTAATTGCTGATAATTTTGATAGATTTGTACACCTTAAACTATATGAAATCCATTCATTTTTATTTTTAGATTAAAATATATTTGTGAAATATCAAATAATATGAACTTTGACCATTATTACAGCAAAACAATACTGATGGAAATGGAATCACATTTTGATATGAGACATTTATTAACCGATTACATTATATCATTAATTCAGTTAGCTGTAATTTAAACAAACCGAAAAATATGTCCTTGTGATTATAACATTCATTCTTGTGTGCTCATATTGATTATTAACTTGACAAACAGCAATGATTTACTATATTCACTGCTTCAAATTATTTATGTATATATGAATATAGTAATATTATACAACTCCAATGCAAATGTAAGTTTAACAGACTGCAGTATTTAAGTAAATGGAATTTTTTTTAACTTTGATTTTGAGTGAGTCATTCTATATTAAAAATTTTTACATATCACAATCAGTAAAAATAAGTCAATATATAATTTTTGAAAATACTTCTAATTTTTGTTTGCATTTTTTTCTATGAAATTATAATTTTATAGCAGAGCTGTGGAGTTGGAGTCATCAAAAATCCCCCTGACTCCTTTTTATTTTCCCAACTTCTTATATATATAAAAAACAGAAAAGTATTTGAGTTGTGTCACATTTGACCCTCAATTTTTTGCAAATCTATGTTTGGAGATCTGTCAAACCCAAAAAATGTCAAATAAAGGAAAAAATTTGCATGCTCATATTGGCATCTAATTTGTTTAATTTCTTTATTCTGTTCTGAAATATTAAATAATATCTCAGAATGAGTAAAGTTTAATAAATGAAATTTGGCATGGTAGCATGTGTATAAAGGGCATTAATTCTATTAAATTTTGGTTCTTAATTAAAGGTTGACAGGGTAGAGACATAGAAGGGGGTTGTGTCATATCTCCAGTGTGTCAGACTTAATGAATATTTTACTCGTTATTCACATTCACAATCTTATAATATAATCGAGATGGGTTCATAATAATAATAATTGTTAGAACATTCCTAAATACAGACACACACTTAATTTTTTTTTTGGTTTTGTTTTGGTTGCTATGCCTTGACTCTGGTCTGGCATAGTACTCAGCCACTGGTGTCAACTGAGTATAACCCCTAAACCCAACATAATAATCATCTCAGAGTTCAAACAGTTAGGAGTTGAAAGTTGAAATTTGGTACACAGTTAGGATACATCATAAGAATGTACACTAAGAAGGAATTTTTTGAAATTCCTCTTGTGGGGGGAGAGGGAGAAGGTTAAGGATTACCCTGAATAACTCTGGTTCTACTGTACTATTTTAGATGCGATTTTTTGCATTTTTGCAGAAAATCAAACATACTTTTAGATCCATCTGAAAATTCTCTAATTAGTCTTGGAAGAGGGGGGACCTAATTCTTGCACCCAGTAAAAATGGATAAGATTGTTCGTTATCATTACTTTTTGCCCAAGCAACATCTGCTAGTTTTTTTTTTATAAAACTCATCTCCACCCTCAAAATTAAGCTTAAGTTCTAATATGAGTACAGACAGAAAAGGAAATCTTATAAAATTTGAAGATGATTTTTACTGGAAAAAATAAATCACATTTGACCACTCTTCAAGTTTAGATGTTAAAACGGAGATACTGCACTATCCAGACATTATCAAGCATTGATTGTCACAGAATTGCCACCAACCAAGTTTCAGTAGAGTGTTTATTTTCCACTCTTAAAATTATTAAATATGATTTAAGAGCTTCAGTGAATGCTGACTTAATAGAAGTGATTCTTTTTGTAAGGAGTAATTCAGTTTATAACAAATATGAAAAATAATAAATTAATCAACATGACAAAATAAGCAGTCTTTTTCTTTACCAATCTAAATGTTACATTAAACTAAGTCAAGAATATATAAGTATACAAATATATTTCTTATTACCCATTATACTCATATATTATGTACAACATTTTTATTAAATTAATTTGTTTGTGTACGAATGTATGTACTATTTTTATTCAAATACCATTGACATCATCAAACAAGTCAATAAATGTGAATTTATATATTCAGTAGATTGTCAAATTTTAATGTTTAAAACAATTTTAAGAAATTAATTACGAGGCGTGTTCGGAAAGAAGTACTGTTTCATTTTACTGCCACCGCAGTGGTAGTATCTCAGTTCAGCACCTGCATACACGTGTCTCTGGTTGATTGTCAGTCCATTGACACCCATTAGAGCCAGATTGTGTTGTTTTCCATGTGTTAGTGAGCGTTCAAAATATTTTAAGACAATTGCCGATCCCGCCGACTACGAAGTGCGTTCTGTAATACGGTTTTTGAACGCAATGAATGTTAAGCCAGTTGAAATTCATTGTCAACTTGTAGAGATTTATGGTGAAAATATAATGAGTGATGGAATAGTGAGAAAGTGGGTTTGACAGTTCAATGCTGGATGCACCAATGTTCATGACGAAGCACGGAGTGGCCAGCCTTCTGTTATCAATGATGGTTTGGTTGCAAAAGTGAATGAGAAAACTCTTGAAAACAGACGGTTCACAATAAGATTGCTTTGTGATGAGTTTCCACAAATTTCAAAAACTGTTTTGCATGAGATTGTCACAAATCAATGTTCAGCAGTGGCTGTCTTCACTGGCGGCATCTTTCTTTGAAGAGGATATAGACAAGTTGGTTTCCCGATATGACGAATGTCTGAACAATGGTGGTAACTATGTAGAAAAATAGTTTCCAACATGCTCTTTCATGTAAAAATAAATTTTGTTTTGAAAAAAGATTTTTTATGTGAGTTTTTCCAAAACAGTACTTACTTTCCGGACACGCCTCGTATTTTGTTAAAATAATCAGAATCGTCGTTATTACTTTCCTGACTGTTATACAGTATAGGCTTATAACAAAGGAAAAAAATGACGATCAGTCAAAAAAATGACTTTCCCAGATTTTTACTCTTTTGGACTTGGGAAGCCTTCAGATGTAGAGAAGTGCAAAAACATTCGAAGTTTTTTCTGTATGCATGGATATTAGAATGTGTACCAAATGATTTAGTTCAGCCATTGTGAAGCTTAATAATTCCTGTGTTAAACCATCTCACTCCGGTTCAAAATCATGCCCCCCCAAACAGTCTAACATTCATACATATAGAAAAAAACCTGAATCTTTGCATATCTCGACATTTCGAGGTGTCCCAAGTCCAAAATTGTAAACATTTGGACTGGGATCATTTTTTGACTGATCACTACACTTTTCTTCTGTTATATATAACAGCAAGGAAAGTAAAAATTATCAAAAAAATATTTATATATTGACTATGTCAATACTTAAAGGAGTCTTTTAGCTTTGGAATAAAAAGCTTTCTATATTCTATCTTTATTAGAACTATATTTATTGAAGCTTACATTCTGCGCTCATATGATGATGTCAGAATTTTCGGGTTTACTTTGTTAACAAGTCCGACCTGGTCAGAGATGGATGGTAAGGAAAAGTCAGAGTCGGAGACATGTAAAAATCTACAGACTCCACAGCCCTGTTTTATAGAAACTTAGAATTTTAGTATGAAAAGCCTAATCTAGAAACTGTTCTGATTATATGAACTGTCAATTTCTAAATAGCTTAAAAAAAAAATCAGCAAAATATTGCTGATTCTCAATTATTTAAATTGAATAATTTAAATCCTTTAGAATTTCATTAGAGATATTAAATTTTTACATAGAGATGTAATTAATATAATATGGATGTGTTTAGAAATTTGTATTTTTTTTTTCTCGAGAATTGTAATGCTTAACATTATTTTAAAATTTGAAATATACAGAATTTATCTTGCTTATACCATTTACAATATTCTATTTCAAAATTCACATATATAAAGCTGAAAAAATTTAATATCAATTGAAGCTATAATGTTTTCACTCTTATGTTCACATACACATTTACAATATTGTTTCAAAGAAATGAATAAAATATCAATATTACAAGGATGAAAAAATGACATCAAAAGAAATTCCTGATTTGTAAGACAGAAACTGTTTTATGTATGCTATGATGTGGGTTGTCTGCTACTTAAATCTATTCATTTTTAATGTGCTTCATTTCATTTTTACAGCTTGGAACTGCAAGCTCCAAACAAAAGCTTCCATATAAACAACCACAATTTTTCCATTTGATATAGAAAATCCAAAGCCTAAACAAGAATACAATATTGAAGAAAGTATATTGAACATTTTAAAATGATCTTAATACAGTGAAGCATTGAAAATTTAGACTAATTGGGACCAGACGTTATTAAATATACATAGGTGACTGCCTTGAGTTTGTGAAGCCATGAAGATATTCTTGATACAGTTTCTCTGCTCTATTTTGTGACAATGTCAAGCTGCTTCTCTTTCTCCTTTGAAAATTTTTTTGACCAGAAATATTTTTTTTAATAATCTGGAGACATTCTATAACATTGTAATTAATAACTAACTAAATCTTACTATTGTTCATAGGAACTGAGATAAGATTTGGCCCAATGAAATGCAGCAGCCAGGGGTGCATATCAACTACTTCATTGAATATTCCATTATTGTGTAACTATATTTTTATGCACTTGTATTTAGCTAATATACTACATAAACAAGATATAGTACAATGCAATGATTTTGTTGACATGCTATATAATAATTTCAAACACTTTACACATTAACTGTCAAATATCTGAATAACTAATTTTTTCATTTTTATTTAACTCTTTTTATCAAGATATTAAAAAAAAAAAACAAATTCAATTTACCTCTGGCAAGTTTCCCAAATCACCTTTTTCCAAATTCTGACTTGCTACTTTGTAAGTTTGCATTAAGGAAAGAAAAGTTGCTTTGATTGCATGAGTTAATGCAATTAAAGGCAGAAGTTTATACTGTTGTGCTTGATAGTCCAGAATTTGAACTTCTCCTTTCCTACAAAAATATATTTTCATTAACAATTTTTTTTATAATTCATATACATTACTATTAATAATTACATAATTAGATTAAATTTCTTACCCAGCAATAATTTCAGACTGTCTTCTAACAGCACTATATCGTGTTGCAATAGTGCAAGCTCTAGCTAAATTGAAAGCTACCATGTCTGTTATTAAAACTCGTACAAAAACCATAGTTCCATAATTCAATTTATCACTTTTGGGTTTAATATATTCACCATCTCTCGTAACCTTTAAGTAATAAATTAATATACTGAACAAAGTCTTAATAAAAATAATATCAGTATAAAATTTTACATACCTGAGCATTTTTCATAAACATATTCTCATAAGGTATTCGTACATTATCCAACTTTAAAAACCCATTATCAGATGCTCTCATTCCCATTTTTGGTCCTATTTCTCCAACAGTTATTCCTTTCAAATAATAATTCTAATGTCATAAAAATTCTTTGTACAAGTATAAAATATATAAATATTTATAAAACTTACCAGGAAGTGGTTGATGATCTTCCATGTTTCGAATCTGCACCATAAATGGATGTATTCCATAGCATTTTCCCTTGATGTAGAGTTGTGCCAAAACAATAGCATGATTTGCAGTTTTTCCCACTTTGATATAAATTTTCAATGATGATTAAATTTAATTTTCAAAAATCACATAAACAATTGAAATACACTTACAACTTCCTGGCCACCATTTTATGGATGATAAAGTGGGAGTATTTAAAATAAATTCTTGAGTTTTGGGATCATAAGTAGCTGTTGTTTGAAGACCACGCAAAAATGTCCCTATAAAAAATAACATTTTACAATACTTAACATTCAATACTACTGAAAATTTTAATAGATTAAAAGTTTATTTATTTATAAATAAGTATATTTAAGCAAGTACAGGTAACCCCCGTATAACACGGCACTTCTATATCATGGGTTCACTCTAACACAATTCAGGAATTGGGTAAAACCCTCATACAACATGAAATGTAATAAAGAGTGCGTTCTTTTTATATTTCCACGCAAGCATTCTAATTGTTTTCGTGGCTACTTTGAATACTCTTTCAACAATAATCCATTTAATGGTTAAATTTTACAATTGGGACCCTTCTTTTGCCTTTAAAAGCTCATTTTAGAATTATAGATTCTTCCATCACGATACTATTGATAGTGCGGGCACCGCATCTTTCTTTCACCCTTGTTCCTAAATGCCTACAAACAGCAGTGCACTCTTGTTGCAGAGTGACTGCTATTAACAAAATGCGCCCAAAAACTGTTACCAGTTGATGATGCTCATGCTGAGATCATCATACAGGATGAATAATCTTCTGGTAAAATATTTACTTAAATAATAAATATTTTACCTATGAAAAAAATGAATAATAAATCCGATTTAACAGCATGTTTTTTAATTTTTGGAACCTAAACCCCCTTTTCGCACTAGTTCTTTGTTTCGTATAACACGGATTCGCATAACATGGCAATTTTTTGGAACATAACTCCCGTGTTATATGGGGGTTACCTGTATTATTTTTTTCATATTTCACAATGCTTTAATCAAGATCATATGAATTATTTTTCTAGAAAACTTGATGTTTGTTTAACTTTTATATTACCAGATAAACTGAAAGTTTTATTTTCATTAACACTGGAAGCATGCTAATGACCAATTTGCCACACTTAACACATTTGCAAAACAAGCTAAATAGTTGTTGTTATTTAGCTTTGTTTAACTATTTAGTGGAAGTCAAAGTAGATGTATTTAGTTGACAATTGTGTTTTTTAATGTTTATTTGGTGCAACTGGGTCACACGTGTTTTATATACTGAAAACAGCATTGTTCAAAATTATGTCAATTTATTTCCCGTGACTCGTAAAGACTAGCATAGTGGTTTTTATAACTGCAAAACTAAAAACTTCGTATTTTGTATACTTTTCATTATAACATGGTCTACAATGTTTACAATGGTGTCATTTGTTCCAAAAGAAATAAAGCAGCACTCCTACTGTCAATGATACAATTTCATGCTGTTGTTGACAAAAATACCAGCATAATTTGATTACATAAAGAGAAAAAAAAAAACACTGCATAATTTTCTGTGTCATAATACTTTAAACCTTTTGCAGTTTTAGAATAAAATCTTAATATAAAAGCATAAGATTGTTTTATTGTATTATGATGTATTAATATTTGCTGATGTGCATTTCAGAACTGTCTTTCAGTGTTAAAAGTCTTTAAAACACAAGGAAAATAACAATTTGTTAAAATAAATTGCATATTCTTGGCAAGTACTTTTGATGATAAAGTAAAAACCCAATTATCTGAAGTATTGTAGACTGATGCTACTTAAAATATATGGGGGGAGAACAGATGGCCATAGCCATTTAAGATTAAAAACTATGAATATAAAATTTATATGGTATCACTTTTTAAGTCTATTTTTATATCTTTGTTGTTTTTATATTTATGATTAAATTCACTTTTGTACATCATTTATTACAGAATATGTACAAGAGTTTTAAGAATAAAAATGTGTATTTTATAGTTACATTTTAATATGAATGATTTTTCTCAATGAAATTAAATGATAAAAGGTAACAGAAACAAACCATTCTGTAATACATATCATTTTCAACTTTCTTTTGCCATATTTTTGCAGAATGCCGGTCTAACTAAATATCTTAGGATTTTTAGGCTTTATCAGAGGTAGTAATTTACATCTGTTATGGAGATAATTGATGTTTGAGTTGGTAACCTAAATTTGACAAATGAGAAAAATCTTGCCTGGTCTTTAAATAATCATAAAATATATCCATAAGTCTAATGAATACAATTAACTTAATTTTAATTAATTCACTTTCAACATGTGTTGTGTATCTTAGCTGAAGATAGAAAATTAAATAAGCCATTCACTTGATTTCAAACATACTTTAACATATAAATGATCAGTTTTAAAAATTCATTTATTTATATAAATATTTGCATTTTAACATTAATTTAAGGTTCAAATAAAACAATATTTTTTTGAATACAGGTAACCCCATATAACACAGTAGTTACGTTCCAAAAAATTGCCTGTTATACGAATCCGTGTTATACGAAACAAAGAACTACAGTAGAACCTCGATTATCCGCCCCCCGATCAACCGACCGTCCTAGTCGGCAAATTTCAAATGTCCGCTAGTGATGTGGCGCTACAATAGCGACGATTATTATTTTAAAAAATTTTTGTTAGGCTTAACATCNCACTAATTAATAAGTATCCATGTCCTCCACATGCTAAACGACACGTTTCAATACCTCGACTGCCTTTATCAGAACATAGTGCCTTCAGACCAGAAGATATGGCATGAAGCTGAAAATGTTTAACATATGTTTTGTTTTACAAACTCATATAAAAACATAATATTTTTTTTTACTGATCAATTTAACCTTAAATATTTTATCAAATAAAATTACAATTATTAGCAATATTTTTATAAATATAATTGGTCTTAAAATATTACTAATAGGTTCTATATATATATATATATAAAATTACTAATGTCCTGACTGACTCATCATTGCCCAGAGCAAACTGCTGAACCTAGAGGTGAAATTTGGTACACAGGATACGTCATGAGAGTGCAACTAGGAAACGATTTTTTGAAATTCCCCTGCAGGGAGAAGAGGGAGAGGATTAAGGCTTAACCTGAGGAATGGCTTCTAATGTACTATTTTATATGCATTTTTTTTTTGTTTTTAATAGTAATAACTTAATTTCCAAATGTACAATATTTACCAAATCATCCAAATCGTTTGCCCAAGCAATGCCAGGCTCATTTGCTAGTACTTTTATATAATTTTAAGAACTGAATAACATGTAAATTTTATAATGTCCAGTAGGAAATTTGAATATTTGGTTCTTGTTCGATTTGCATATCAAATTTAAAATGCCATAATTTGAAAAATATTTTAAATCCAAATTATATTTTACATGTATAACTCATTTAAAAATCTGTCAGTTTTCATATATCTTAATCATCATTAATATCAATATTAGAACTAAAAACACTACTACAGTTTTATTTGGATTATTTTGATGATCTAATTTTTTTAATAAAAGTTTTTAGAGAATTTTTTGAATTTAATCCAGGGAAATCTTAAAACAACTCAATTTAGTAATTGCTGATAATTTTGATAGATTTGTACACCTTAAACTATATGAAATCCATTCATTTTTATTTTTAGATTAAAATATATTTGTGAAATATCAAATAATATGAACTTTGACCATTATTACAGCAAAACAATACTGATGGAAATGGAATCACATTTTGATATGAGACATTTATTAACCGATTACATTATATCATTAATTCAGTTAGCTGTAATTTAAACAAACCGAAAAATATGTCCTTGTGATTATAACATTCATTCTTGTGTGCTCATATTGATTATTAACTTGACAAACAGCAATGATTTACTATATTCACTGCTTCAAATTATTTATGTATATATGAATATAGTAATATTATACAACTCCAATGCAAATGTAAGTTTAACAGACTGCAGTATTTAAGTTTCCAAAATTGCACCAAACAAACATAGATTTAAAGAAAGTACACCTTTTTGCCACTTTTTTCTGAGTGGTTCGTGTTTGTAAATATCATATTATGTACGAATAAATAAAATGCTATGATAATTTAAATCATTATAAATTTTGAGCTATTTTTTTTTTAAGGCTTCAAGAAGGCAGCATTATATCGAATCAGTGTTAAGCAAGGCAAAATTAAGCGGAGTCTTACTGTATAATCTTAAAAATATAACTCAAACATCTGTGTTAGAAGGTTGATTTTCATAAGGTTTTACATTTTCTGATATTCCTTCAGGACCTAGAAAATATTTCTAGGTCCTGAAGGAATATCAGGTATATTGTATACCCGGATTCCGTGTCATTGTACATACCAGTGGGGTCATGTGATCCATTTTCTTACAAGATTGTGGTGTACAAGGTCTTTTAATCAGAAGTGCCTTTACACATTCTTCCAATCCCTAGGCTCTTGCTGCCGAATTAGCATTTTTAAAGTGCGTAACTGCCATACATGATTATCACAATGTTACACATGGGCTGATAGAATGTTATCAGCAAATGCACTCTGGACACACCCCCCATAGTTGACCTGCTGAACGATAACCAATCTGATGATGTAGAATGGGTCTCTATTACCTTTAACATTATGTGGCAAAGTTGCCAGGAAATGCTGGGTGTATCTCGCTTACAGGAGGTGCCAACTATTTTTGACATGCTACATAATGGGAAAGACCCTCCCAACCCGAACAGACTCCCTGGCATATATAGTGTTCCCGTAAGGGACAACAGATACGATAGAGACCTGGTATACATAGGGTCAACTAAGCGCTCCATGGGGATCAGATTACAAGAATATCTTGCTGATATACGTCATGTGAAAACCACCACAGCCCCCTCTACATATGCAACAGATCCGGACATCGTGACGGACTTTAACCAGACTAAGCTCATCCTTGCTTCAGCACCCCATGGAACACCTCAGATGGCTGGAGGCTGTGCACATTTTAAATCTGATTTTACATCAATATCCTAAATTATAAAAAGGAAATGGTTTTGTCAAAGGCCTTTGGCAATGCTGCTTAGCTGTTTGTTGAGTCCCAGCAGGGTGACTCTGTGCAGGCGCAACATGGTTTTAATAATTTTTTCAAACATATTTGAATGCTTGTTCGAATTTTATTCCAAAAGCTGTTACAAAAAACCATCAGGGAATCATTTCAAAACCTGATGAAGAATTCGGAAGGAGTTTGAAAATGTTTGTTTTTTTATCTGCACACCTTAATTGGTTCGGAGTATGTGATTAATGAAAATATTTCATTTCTGGTTTATTAGATAAAGACTTATGTTGCATTCACTCATTTCAGAAAAACAAAACTTTTGGATGACAAACACACCTCACAGAAATTTATACCAACACCAGGGGTAACAAGACCACTCCCCTAATTAGAGAATATTAGTTCACAATATCTTACCTGTAGGCAACTGCTTCATATAATGAGAGTAGCTCTTTAAGAGTAGGTTCTGCAGAAAGTGGTGTCACTATTCCGCCACCTTTCTTCAGTAAATAATTAAAATTTGAATCTGGTGATAAATTTCCTTGTTTCAAACACTTTAATAAGAATCTGGAAATACATACATAATTAAAATTTCATTAAATTTTTACACCAAGTGATAAAACAATCATGCACCTTGCTGTCTGGAGATAGAGTACTGTATTTTCTCCTTCGTAAGTGCATGCTGCTACTGTGAGAGAATACAGACGAGGCAATCCACTAATTAATAAGTATCCATGTCCTCCACATGCTAAACGACACGTTTCAATACCTCGACTGCCTTTATCAGAACATAGTGCCTTCAGACCAGAAGATATGGCATGAAGCTGAAAATGTTTAACATATGTTTTGTTTTACAAACTCATATAAAAACATAATATTTTTTTTTACTGATCAATTTAACCTTAAATATTTTATCAAATAAAATTACAATTATTAGCAATATTTTTATAAATATAATTGGTCTTAAAATATTACTAATAGGTTCTATATATATATATAAAATTACTAATGTCCTGACTGACTCATCATTGCCCAGAGCAAACTGCTGAACCTAGAGGTGAAATTTGGTACACAGGATACGTCATGAGAGTGCAACTAGGAAACGATTTTTTGAAATTCCCCTGCAGGGAGAAGAGGGAGAGGATTAAGGCTTAACCTGAGGAATGGCTTCTAATGTACTATTTTATATGCATTTTTTTTTTGTTTTTAATAGTAATAACTTAATTTCCAAATGTACAATATTTACCAAATCATCCAAATCGTTTGCCCAAGCAATGCCAGGCTCATTTGCTAGTACTTTTATATAATTTTAAGAACTGAATAACATGTAAATTTTATAATGTCCAGTAGGAAATTTGAATATTTGGTTCTTGTTCGATTTGCATATCAAATTTAAAATGCCATAATTTGAAAAATATTTTAAATCCAAATTATATTTTACATGTATAACTCATTTAAAAATCTGTCAGTTTTCATATATCTTAATCATCATTAATATCAATATTAGAACTAAAAACACTACTACAGTTTTATTTGGATTATTTTGATGATCTAATTTTTTTAATAAAAGTTTTTAGAGAATTTTTTGAATTTAATCCAGGGAAATCTTAAAACAACTCAATTTAGTAATTGCTGATAATTTTGATAGATTTGTACACCTTAAACTATATGAAATCCATTCATTTTTATTTTTAGATTAAAATATATTTGTGAAATATCAAATAATATGAACTTTGACCATTATTACAGCAAAACAATACTGATGGAAATGGAATCACATTTTGATATGAGACATTTATTAACCGATTACATTATATCATTAATTCAGTTAGCTGTAATTTAAACAAACCGAAAAATATGTCCTTGTGATTATAACATTCATTCTTGTGTGCTCATATTGATTATTAACTTGACAAACAGCAATGATTTACTATATTCACTGCTTCAAATTATTTATGTATATATGAATATAGTAATATTATACAACTCCAATGCAAATGTAAGTTTAACAGACTGCAGTATTTAAGTAAATGGAATTTTTTTTAACTTTGATTTTGAGTGAGTCATTCTATATTAAAAATTTTTACATATCACAATCAGTAAAAATAAGTCAATATATAATTTTTGAAAATACTTCTAATTTTTGTTTGCATTTTTTTCTATGAAATTATAATTTTATAGCAGAGCTGTGGAGTTGGAGTCATCAAAAATCCCCCTGACTCCTTTTTATTTTCCCAACTTCTTATATATATAAAAAACAGAAAAGTATTTGAGTTGTGTCACATTTGACCCTCAATTTTTTGCAAATCTATGTTTGGAGATCTGTCAAACCCAAAAAATGTCAAATAAAGGAAAAAATTTGCATGCTCATATTGGCATCTAATTTGTTTAATTTCTTTATTCTGTTCTGAAATATTAAATAATATCTCAGAATGAGTAAAGTTTAATAAATGAAATTTGGCATGGTAGCATGTGTATAAAGGGCATTAATTCTATTAAATTTTGGTTCTTAATTAAAGGTTGACAGGGTAGAGACATAGAAGGGGGTTGTGTCATATCTCCAGTGTGTCAGACTTAATGAATATTTTACTCGTTATTCACATTCACAATCTTATAATATAATCGAGATGGGTTCATAATAATAATAATTGTTAGAACATTCCTAAATACAGACACACACTTAATTTTTTTTTTGGTTTTGTTTTGGTTGCTATGCCTTGACTCTGGTCTGGCATAGTACTCAGCCACTGGTGTCAACTGAGTATAACCCCTAAACCCAACATAATAATCATCTCAGAGTTCAAACAGTTAGGAGTTGAAAGTTGAAATTTGGTACACAGTTAGGATACATCATAAGAATGTACACTAAGAAGGAATTTTTTGAAATTCCTCTTGTGGGGGGAGAGGGAGAAGGTTAAGGATTACCCTGAATAACTCTGGTTCTACTGTACTATTTTAGATGCGATTTTTTGCATTTTTGCAGAAAATCAAACATACTTTTAGATCCATCTGAAAATTCTCTAATTAGTCTTGAAAGAGGGGGGACCTAATTCTTGCACCCAGTAAAAATGGATAAGATTGTTCGTTATCATTACTTTTTGCCCAAGCAACATCTGCTAGTTTTTTTTTTATAAAACTCATCTCCACCCTCAAAATTAAGCTTAAGTTCTAATATGAGTACAGACAGAAAAGGAAATCTTATAAAATTTGAAGATGATTTTTACTGGAAAAAATAAATCACATTTGACCACTCTTCAAGTTTAGATGTTAAAACGGAGATACTGCACTATCCAGACATTATCAAGCATTGATTGTCACAGAATTGCCACCAACCAAGTTTCAGTAGAGTGTTTATTTTCCACTCTTAAAATTATTAAATATGATTTAAGAGCTTCAGTGAATGCTGACTTAATAGAAGTGATTCTTTTTGTAAGGAGTAATTCAGTTTATAACAAATATGAAAAATAATAAATTAATCAACATGGCAAAATAAGCAGTCTTTTTCTTTACCAATCTAAATGTTACATTAAACTAAGTCAAGAATATATAAGTATACAAATATATTTCTTATTACCCATTATACTCATATATTATGTACAACATTTTTATTAAATTAATTTGTTTGTGTACGAATGTATGTACTATTTTTATTCAAATACCATTGACATCATCAAACAAGTCAATAAATGTGAATTTATATATTCAGTAGATTGTCAAATTTTAATGTTTAAAACAATTTTAAGAAATTAATTACGAGGCGTGTTCGGAAAGAAGTACTGTTTCATTTTACTGCCACCGCAGTGGTAGTATCTCAGTTCAGCACCTGCATACACGTGTCTCTGGTTGATTGTCAGTCCATTGACACCCATTAGAGCCAGATTGTGTTGTTTTCCATGTGTTAGTGAGCGTTCAAAATATTTTAAGACAATTGCCGATCCCGCCGACTACGAAGTGCGTTCTGTAATACGGTTTTTGAACGCAATGAATGTTAAGCCAGTTGAAATTCATTGTCAACTTGTAGAGATTTATGGTGAAAATATAATGAGTGATGGAATAGTGAGAAAGTGGGTTCGACAATTCAATGCTGGATGCACCAATGTTCATGACGAAGCACGGAGTGGCCAGCCTTCTGTTATCAATGATGGTTTGGTTGCAAAAGTGAATGAGAAAACTCTTGAAAACAGACGGTTCACAATAAGATTGCTTTGTGATGAGTTTCCACAAATTTCAAAAACTGTTTTGCATGAGATTGTCACAAATCAATGTTCAGCAGTGGCTGTCTTCACTGGCGGCATCTTTCTTTGAAGAGGATATAGACAAGTTGGTTTCCCGATATGACGAATGTCTGAACAATGGTGGTAACTATGTAGAAAAATAGTTTCCAACATGCTCTTTCATGTAAAAATAAATTTTGTTTTGAAAAAAGATTTTTTATGTGAGTTTTTCCAAAACAGTACTTACTTTCCGGACACGCCTCGTATTTTGTTAAAATAATCAGAATCGTCGTTATTACTTTCCTGACTGTTATACAGTATAGGCTTATAACAAAGGAAAAAAATGACGATCAGTCAAAAAAATGACTTTCCCAGATTTTTACTCTTTTGGACTTGGGAAGCCTTCAGATGTAGAGAAGTGCAAAAACATTCGAGGTTTTTTCTGTATGCATGGATATTAGAATGTGTACCAAATGATTTAGTTCAGCCATTGTGAAGCTTAATAATTCCTGTGTTAAACCATCTCACTCCGGTTCAAAATCATGCCCCCCCAAACAGTCTAACATTCATACATATAGAAAAAAACCTGAATCTTTGCATATCTCGACATTTCGAGGTGTCCCAAGTCCAAAATTGTAAACATTTGGACTGGGATCATTTTTTGACTGATCACTACACTTTTCTTCTGTTATATATAACAGCAAGGAAAGTAAAAATTATCAAAAAAATATTTATATATTGACTATGTCAATACTTAAAGGAGTCTTTTAGCTTTGGAATAAAAAGCTTTCTATATTCTATCTTTATTAGAACTATATTTATTGAAGCTTACATTCTGCGCTCATATGATGATGTCAGAATTTTCGGGTTTACTTTGTTAACAAGTCCGACCTGGTCAGAGATGGATGGTAAGGAAAAGTCAGAGTCGGAGACATGTAAAAATCTACAGACTCCACAGCCCTGTTTTATAGAAACTTAGAATTTTAGTATGAAAAGCCTAATCTAGAAACTGTTCTGATTATATGAACTGTCAATTTCTAAATAGCTTAAAAAAAAAATCAGCAAAATATTGCTGATTCTCAATTATTTAAATTGAATAATTTAAATCCTTTAGAATTTCATTAGAGATATTAAATTTTTACATAGAGATGTAATTAATATAATATGGATGTGTTTAGAAATTTGTATTTTTTTTTTCTCGAGAATTGTAATGCTTAACATTATTTTAAAATTTGAAATATACAGAATTTATCTTGCTTATACCATTTACAATATTCTATTTCAAAATTCACATATATAAAGCTGAAAAAATTTAATATCAATTGAAGCTATAATGTTTTCACTCTTATGTTCACATACACATTTACAATATTGTTTCAAAGAAATGAATAAAATATCAATATTACAAGGATGAAAAAATGACATCAAAAGAAATTCCTGATTTGTAAGACAGAAACTGTTTTATGTATGCTATGATGTGGGTTGTCTGCTACTTAAATCTATTCATTTTTAATGTGCTTCATTTCATTTTTACAGCTTGGAACTGCAAGCTCCAAACAAAAGCTTCCATATAAACAACCACAATTTTTCCATTTGATATAGAAAATCCAAAGCCTAAACAAGAATACAATATTGAAGAAAGTATATTGAACATTTTAAAATGATCTTAATACAGTGAAGCATTGAAAATTTAGACTAATTGGGACCAGACGTTATTAAATATACATAGGTGACTGCCTTGAGTTTGTGAAGCCATGAAGATATTCTTGATACAGTTTCTCTGCTCTATTTTGTGACAATGTCAAGCTGCTTCTCTTTCTCCTTTGAAAATTTTTTTGACCAGAAATATTTTTTTTAATAATCTGGAGACATTCTATAACATTGTAATTAATAACTAACTAAATCTTACTATTGTTCATAGGAACTGAGATAAGATTTGGCCCAATGAAATGCAGCAGCCAGGGGTGCATATCAACTACTTCATTGAATATTCCATTATTGTGTAACTATATTTTTATGCACTTGTATTTAGCTAATATACTACATAAACAAGATATAGTACAATGCAATGATTTTGTTGACATGCTATATAATAATTTCAAACACTTTACACATTAACTGTCAAATATCTGAATAACTAATTTTTTCATTTTTATTTAACTCTTTTTATCAAGATATTAAAAAAAAAAAACAAATTCAATTTACCTCTGGCAAGTTTCCCAAATCACCTTTTTCCAAATTCTGACTTGCTACTTTGTAAGTTTGCATTAAGGAAAGAAAAGTTGCTTTGATTGCATGAGTTAATGCAATTAAAGGCAGAAGTTTATACTGTTGTGCTTGATAGTCCAGAATTTGAACTTCTCCTTTCCTACAAAAATATATTTTCATTAACAATTTTTTTTATAATTCATATACATTACTATTAATAATTACATAATTAGATTAAATTTCTTACCCAGCAATAATTTCAGACTGTCTTCTAACAGCACTATATCGTGTTGCAATAGTGCAAGCTCTAGCTAAATTGAAAGCTACCATGTCTGTTATTAAAACTCGTACAAAAACCATAGTTCCATAATTCAATTTATCACTTTTGGGTTTAATATATTCACCATCTCTCGTAACCTTTAAGTAATAAATTAATATACTGAACAAAGTCTTAATAAAAATAATATCAGTATAAAATTTTACATACCTGAGCATTTTTCATAAACATATTCTCATAAGGTATTCGTACATTATCCAACTTTAAAAACCCATTATCAGATGCTCTCATTCCCATTTTTGGTCCTATTTCTCCAACAGTTATTCCTTTCAAATAATAATTCTAATGTCATAAAAATTCTTTGTACAAGTATAAAATATATAAATATTTATAAAACTTACCAGGAAGTGGTTGATGATCTTCCATGTTTCGAATCTGCACCATAAATGGATGTATTCCATAGCATTTTCCCTTGATGTAGAGTTGTGCCAAAACAATAGCATGATTTGCAGTTTTTCCCACTTTGATATAAATTTTCAATGATGATTAAATTTAATTTTCAAAAATCACATAAACAATTGAAATACACTTACAACTTCCTGGCCACCATTTTATGGATGATAAAGTGGGAGTATTTAAAATAAATTCTTGAGTTTTGGGATCATAAGTAGCTGTTGTTTGAAGACCACGCAAAAATGTCCCTATAAAAAATAACATTTTACAATACTTAACATTCAATACTACTGAAAATTTTAATAGATTAAAAGTTTATTTATTTATAAATAAGTATATTTAAGCAAGTACAGGTAACCCCCGTATAACACGGCACTTCTATATCATGGGTTCACTCTAACACAATTCAGGAATTGGGTAAAACCCTCATACAACATGAAATGTAATAAAGAGTGCGTTCTTTTTATATTTCCACGCAAGCATTCTAATTGTTTTCGTGGCTACTTTGAATACTCTTTCAACAATAATCCATTTAATGGTTAAATTTTACAATTGGGACCCTTCTTTTGCCTTTAAAAGCTCATTTTAGAATTATAGATTCTTCCATCACGATACTATTGATAGTGCGGGCACCGCATCTTTCTTTCACCCTTGTTCCTAAATGCCTACAAACAGCAGTGCACTCTTGTTGCAGAGTGACTGCTATTAACAAAATGCGCCCAAAAACTGTTACCAGTTGATGATGCTCATGCTGAGATCATCATACAGGATGAATAATCTTCTGGTAAAATATTTACTTAAATAATAAATATTTTACCTATGAAAAAAATGAATAATAAATCCGATTTAACAGCATGTTTTTTAATTTTTGGAACCTAAACCCCCTTTTCGCACTAGTTCTTTGTTTCGTATAACACGGATTCGCATAACATGGCAATTTTTTGGAACATAACTCCCGTGTTATATGGGGGTTACCTGTATTATTTTTTTCATATTTCACAATGCTTTAATCAAGATCATATGAATTATTTTTCTAGAAAACTTGATGTTTGTTTAACTTTTATATTACCAGATAAACTGAAAGTTTTATTTTCATTAACACTGGAAGCATGCTAATGACCAATTTGCCACACTTAACACATTTGCAAAACAAGCTAAATAGTTGTTGTTATTTAGCTTTGTTTAACTATTTAGTGGAAGTCAAAGTAGATGTATTTAGTTGACAATTGTGTTTTTTAATGTTTATTTGGTGCAACTGGGTCACACGTGTTTTATATACTGAAAACAGCATTGTTCAAAATTATGTCAATTTATTTCCCGTGACTCGTAAAGACTAGCATAGTGGTTTTTATAACTGCAAAACTAAAAACTTCGTATTTTGTATACTTTTCATTATAACATGGTCTACAATGTTTACAATGGTGTCATTTGTTCCAAAAGAAATAAAGCAGCACTCCTACTGTCAATGATACAATTTCATGCTGTTGTTGACAAAAATACCAGCATAATTTGATTACATAAAGAGAAAAAAAAAAACACTGCATAATTTTCTGTGTCATAATACTTTAAACCTTTTGCAGTTTTAGAATAAAATCTTAATATAAAAGCATAAGATTGTTTTATTGTATTATGATGTATTAATATTTGCTGATGTGCATTTCAGAACTGTCTTTCAGTGTTAAAAGTCTTTAAAACACAAGGAAAATAACAATTTGTTAAAATAAATTGCATATTCTTGGCAAGTACTTTTGATGATAAAGTAAAAACCCAATTATCTGAAGTATTGTAGACTGATGCTACTTAAAATATATGGGGGGAGAACAGATGGCCATAGCCATTTAAGATTAAAAACTATGAATATAAAATTTATATGGTATCACTTTTTAAGTCTATTTTTATATCTTTGTTGTTTTTATATTTATGATTAAATTCACTTTTGTACATCATTTATTACAGAATATGTACAAGAGTTTTAAGAATAAAAATGTGTATTTTATAGTTACATTTTAATATGAATGATTTTTCTCAATGAAATTAAATGATAAAAGGTAACAGAAACAAACCATTCTGTAATACATATCATTTTCAACTTTCTTTTGCCATATTTTTGCAGAATGCCGGTCTAACTAAATATCTTAGGATTTTTAGGCTTTATCAGAGGTAGTAATTTACATCTGTTATGGAGATAATTGATGTTTGAGTTGGTAACCTAAATTTGACAAATGAGAAAAATCTTGCCTGGTCTTTAAATAATCATAAAATATATCCATAAGTCTAATGAATACAATTAACTTAATTTTAATTAATTCACTTTCAACATGTGTTGTGTATCTTAGCTGAAGATAGAAAATTAAATAAGCCATTCACTTGATTTCAAACATACTTTAACATATAAATGATCAGTTTTAAAAATTCATTTATTTATATAAATATTTGCATTTTAACATTAATTTAAGGTTCAAATAAAACAATATTTTTTTGAATACAGGTAACCCCATATAACACAGTAGTTACGTTCCAAAAAATTGCCTGTTATACGAATCCGTGTTATACGAAACAAAGAACTACAGTAGAACCTCGATTATCCGCCCCCCGATCAACCGACCGTCCTAGTCGGCAAATTTCAAATGTCCGCTAGTGATGTGGCGCTACAATAGCGACGATTATTATTTTAAAAAATTTTTGTTAGGCTTAACATCGATGAAAATTCAACGCAAAATAGGTTAATAGCGATATACTAATATACTAATTACATGGGATATAATAATATACTACACTAATAATGGATTTTTTCATACTTTTCGGTTATCCGACTTTTCAATTATCCGACCAACCCCAGTCCCCAATTAGGGCGGATAATCGAGGTTCTACTGTAT
>NW_019385143.1:23054-46602 GCF_000671375.1 Centruroides sculpturatus | reverse complement strand
CACTTATGAAGAATAAAGCAAGTATGGAATAAGGGAAAAACATTCGGCAACATCAGAAGCAGAAGCGTCGCGATCTGGCAACATTGAAACAAGTTTCGAGAAGGACCATGTGTATCGACAGAAGGCGAGAAGAGAAAATTTACATACTTAAGTACTAATAGTTCACAAAAATAATAATTTTCGTGAACAATTATTACTTAAGTATGTAAAAATTTATTACATTTGCTGTTGTACGAGGGTTTTACCCAATTCTTGAACCGTGTCAGAGTAAATCTGTGCTATAAAAGTACCATGTTATACGGGGGATGGTACCAATTCTCGAACCGTGTTAGAGTGAATCCGTGCTATAGAAGTGCCGTGTTATACGGGGGATGGTACCAATTCTCGAACCGTGTTAGAGTGAATCCGTGCTATAGAAGTGCCGTGTTATATGGGGGTTACCTGTACTGGCAATGTCAGTGTGGTATGATGCTAAACTAAAATTAGACAACATGGAGTAGTTGGCTGACAGGTGCGGTCGAAATGGTTCGCTTGTAGGCAAGGTTCATGTCATACATGGTGTCTACCACAAAGTGAGAAGCATTGATAAATGGCAAAAACTTTTTACATCATTCAAAAGTTGTACCTGTACTGTAGTGTGCCAATGGCCCAATGGCATAAAGGTTGAGAAAAGCAAAATCCTACTCGAGTGTAATATACAGTGTACAACCATGTACCTAGCACCAATCTGCTTTATTTTAGCTTTTGTTATCCTATCCTAAAATCCTCCAGTTATAGGGGAAAACAGAACAGTTCTAGGCTAAAACTTTTTCAGTGAAGCTTGTGGCACAATGGGTAATAGCATCAGATCACAGCACAGTTATACCCTAGATTCACCCTAAATATAAGACTACCTTAAATATTACCCTGAGAGGTTGAAAGTACCCTAGAAACCATAGCACTGCAGATAACAACATAAAGCCAGAAACACGAGATAATATTTGTCCAATTTAGTCTGGTAATATTCATTTCTTTATTTTTTTTTGAAGATGCATAGGTAAAATCTAAGAGACATGACTGCTATTGCTCAAACAATAATAAATTCTACACTAAAATAAAATAGTAAAAACAGGTAAAATAACTTAATAGATAACTTCATTCATAATACAAAAGAATTCATTTAAACAAAATTAAAATTCAAGATTTTCAACAAAAAAGTTTAATTACAAATATCTTTGACCTTTTTTAAAGACCATCTTCAGGTAAAATACAGAATTAAACAAAATAAAAGAATAGAATGTAACAAACACTTTGGAGCAGCAAATATCAATTAATTTAAATTTACCAGCTGTTAAACTGTTTTTGCTGCAAACACAAGTTTTCATGTGAACTTTTGAATATCCTGTTGCAGTTTATATTCAATACTTATATAGTATTTTCCAACTTGGAATAAGTGAACTACTTGATGATACTCAAAGCTCTTCCAGAAAAATTTTTAAAAAACATCTATAATAGCTGTCAAACTAATACTAAATCAACAGTTTTTCAATTTAAAAGTTATTCAAAAATTTTTTAAACAAGTTTTAAAAAGCTGCTAATTTTTTTTACTAACTTTATACGGGGTGAACATAAAGTTTCTATACATTTCTGTTAAATAATAGATAAATCTTTTTTTCTTGCAGGTGATCGGACAGACTGCTCATCATAGAAGAACGAATGGCCATTGTTTGTTGCCCATTTGCGTAGGATGTCCTATGAACAGGTGCAGGAGGATTTCATCTGTAAATTTAGAAAGGCAGCACCTACAAGGTTGGCAATAAAGAATTTGGTTAACAAATTTAAATGTATGGGTAGTGTTCACGATGAAGAAGAGGCCGCCCATAATGGGGCGGACATTCTGGGAGGCCGCCCATAATGCCAGAAACAGTGGGACACAGAGGATGCGATCACACTTAGCCCCTCTGCGTCCACCAGGAAACTGAGTAGGGAGCTGGGTATCCCACAATCCACAATCACGAAAACCTTGCGATACACCTTGAAGAAATGTGCTTACCACGTCCAGATTATTCATAAACTGGAACCAGAGGATTATGCTGCCCAACAGGCTGTGTATCATGACCTGTTACATGCTGTGGAAAATGAGAATCTCATGTCACGTGTGTTGTTCAGTGATGAAGCAACATTCCACACCTGTGGACATGTGAATAGACACAACTGCAAAATCTGGGCAAATGAACAACCAAATGCAGTGTGAGAGTGGCAACGAGATACCCCGAAAGTGAATATGTGGTTAGGAATCACGAAGACCAGGGTCTATGGATCATTTATGTTTGCAGAGACAACAGTTACCGGACACACATACTGTGACATGTTGGAACAATTTTTGGAGCCACAGTTGGTACAAGATGGGATTAAGGACTCAGGAGGATGGGGCACCACCCCATTTTGCATTGGATGTCCATGATTACCTGAATAAAACATTCCCCAGTAGATGGATTGGTTGGTCATGGTTCACAAAGGCTGTGGGCCTGCTCACTAGACCTGACTCCTTTATATTTCTTTGCATGGGGGTTTATCTAGTCACAGGTGTATCAGGTGAAGATTAACAGCATACTGCAGTTGAAACAACGAATTACAGATGCAGTGGCGAAAATTTCACCAGCTATGTTGAACAGCATGTTTCGGTCTGTGGAAGAAAGCTGGCGGCTGTGCCTAGACTTGGAGGGCAATCACATAGATATGTACTGACTTGTAGTCCTAATGTTGCATGTCTACATGTTGCAGTGTATATGGTAGATATTTAATAAATTCGCATTTTCACAGAAATGTATAGAGACTATGTTCACCCTGTATTTTATGTATTCCAAACATGTGAATTCAGTTACTTTAATGTTTATTTTCTACAATTAATTTTGTGTGTACATTTTTAAGATGAATGCTGTAGTTTTTTCGACTGTAAATTAATAATTAAAAAGTCAATGATTACATCAATATGGAGTAACTGTTGAAAACCATTTGACTACATTGTTTTACTATTTTCAATTTATGGATATTTAGAGATATTTAAAGTTTCCATTATCATGAAAAAGATACATAGCCCAAAAACATTGAAAACTGCTATATTAATATGTAATTACTTACCATGACCTAATTCTGTTTGGGCATAAGAACCTATTATTTTCATTTCTAGAGCTTCTGGCAACCATTTATTTTGTTGTTCTTCGGTAGCTAATCCCATTAATGCAGGAATAAACATAATAAAATGGACTGCTGCTGGCGAGGCTTCATGTAAAAAAGCATCAGCTACCAAACTATATAATGAATCAAATAAATTATTTTTTAAAATTTATTTATTAATGCTTTTTTTTTTATTTACAAATTTTATAACAAAAAAATTTAAACAATTATCTAACTTTCTAGTAAATATTCAATATTACTTTTGTAAATATATTTAAATATAAATTAATTATTTGTAAGTATAAATTAGATATGATTTTGTTATTATTTCAAATAATCTAACAATTAAATATTTTCATTATACAGTAGAACCTCAATTATCTGGACCTGTATTATCTGGATTTTCGATTATCCGGATTGTTCAAAATAAACAAAAATTTTACGAATTTGCTGATTTGTACTTGGCGAATTATGATACTGTTTATGTATGTGATGAAATGCATAACTTTTTTTGTTTCAACAACGTCTCACCCGGCACAGTGGCCATAAACTCTTAAATATATTTTGCGTCGTAATAAAAATATAACTTGACATACGTATTTATAAATAATTTATTTTCAAATTACATCATTTCTATGACCAAGGATGGCATAAGGCATGGGCAACGTGGGCCACCGCCTATGCCTCGCTCCGAAGGTGCCTCGCGTTTCGAAGGTTTATACATTACTTAAAAGCCGTGAACGCGATGAAAAAATTTTACTCGTCATAAAACGATAGTTTATCAAATTTTTATTCATAAAAATGCAGTTTCAACTGCTTTTTATTTTATAAAATCCGTCTTCTTGCGCTACCAGAGGGCCTTTTAAACAACAGGTAGTCTGTTAGCGTTGGTCAGTAGTAGTCCAAATTCAATACGAACGTTTGTTTCTTGAAAATTTGATCACGGTTTAAATACAGTATTTACTTTAATATTACCAATATGTCATTGAAAAGAAAACGTGTTGTATTACCATTAAAAGACAAATTAAAGTATTTGTTTCGATTATCTGAATTTTTCCCTTATTCGGACTACCTTCATCCCCAATTAGTCCAGATAATCGAGGCTCTACTGTATTTTAATTTTAAAAATTCTGTTTATTATTTACATTATATAAACTAATATTGTTTCTTGAAGTAATTAACAAAAAATTATCATTATTGTAGCAAATAAATATTTTAATGAATTATATGGTCTGTTCAAAAAGTTCTGGAACATTTTAAATAACATGCTAATGAGATCAGGTAACAATGTGCGATCATGTGTGTTGAGTAGCAGTGATCTTCCTCTTAACCTGCTAGTCACATCTTATTCTGCTGCAATTAGTTCTTGTGCTGTGAAGTTTTGTTTATGTTCATGTAGAGAGGGTGATCTATAATTTGCAAGATGATGGACATGCAAGAGTTGCAGATCATCAAATTTTGCTGCAAACTTGAAAAAATTTAGAGAGACTCATGAAATGTTGAAGCAGGTTTAAGGTGTTAAGCACCTTAGTCATATGCAGTGTTACAAGTGATTGAGGGTAATTCATGTGATGGTCTTTTTTAACATTGAAGGCATTGTGCATCTTGAATTCTTACTAGATGGACAAACAATGAATCTGATTATCTGGATGTGCTAATGCACCTTAGAAAAGGTGTTAGAAAGAAAAGGCCTGAACTCTGGAAAAAACTTATGGATCTGCAGCATGACAATGCACCAACACATTCATTTCTGCTGATTTGTGAATTCTTGGTTAAAACAAGAACACCTGCATTTTACCATCCACCCAACTCATCTGACCTCACTCCTGCAGACATTTTCCTCTTCTCTACATTTAAATCCACTTTGAAAAGATGTAGATTTCAGATGATTGAAGATATCAAGAAAAATTTGTAGGATGTAGGAGCACCTATGTGCAATAGGTGCTCCTACATCCTGAAAAATGCTACCAGACATGCTTCTAGAAATGGCTGCAACACTGGAAGTAGTGTATTGACAAAGGAGGAGCGTACTTTGAAGGAGACAAGGACAACTAGGTTGTAGGTATGTCCAAAAAAATGGAGAAAAGTTCCAAACTTTTTGAACAGATCACAGATTACATATATCTATTCTATATAAGTAAAATACTTGGTTATTATGTTTTGTGCTAGTGCGCTTATCATGTAGGCAGATTTATCAGACTGGATGGTCACAAAACAAAGAAATTGATACACTTTTCTCACTTCCTATGTATTTATTGCAGGGCTTTGGAGTTGGAGTTGGGAGGAATTTCTGGCCAGAAGAGTCGAGGATGGGGCACCACCCCATTTTGCATTGGATGTCCATGATTACCTGAATAAAACATTCCCCAGTAGATGGATTGGTTGGTCATGGTTCACNATTTTATATTTATTAATTTTTTAAAATGTTTTTGTATTTTGTTATAATTCATTTATTTTAAATATAAAATGCAACAATTTAATTTATTAAATATGTATCAATACTTTTCTTTGTAGTACAGTAGAGCATCGATTATCCGAATGCCAATCAACCAAAATGTCGGTTAACTGAAAGTGTTCCAGTTGGACTGCGTTATGCTGAATCAAACATTTTTGATACTAGATTAACTTCTAAAGTATAATTTTTTGTTTTTATATTTTTCAATATATTTATTTTGTTTGTACAAAATAAAGAAATAATTTTTAACGATACAATAGCCAGAATTATTATTATTATAAAACTTTTCATTAGGCTTAACATTGACGAAAATTCAACGTGAAGCGACACGCAACAGAGAAAAATTTAAACATGGGATATATTAATATACTATTATTGGAATATACTAATATACTATATTAATAATGTATTTTTTCATACATAATCAGTTATCCGAAAAATCAATTTTTCGAACAACCCCAGTCCCCATTGATTCGGATAATCAACGCTCTACTGTATTTATGTCTAGTAGTTAAATTCAATTAAATTTGAATATTTTTGATTCCTCCCTTTATTATTCCTGCTCTAAATAAGTGCTGTACTCTATTTTTCTGAATGAGTCAGACTAATTGATCAGAGTATACATTTTTCTTTTCTGAACAAGGAGCTGAAGTAACTAGATTTTACACTTTTTAGTTGGACTAACTTTTCTGGAAAGGTGAAATTGGAGTGCAAAAGCCATGGAATAAAGATATGTAAATGTAGAATTTTATCACTCTCCCTGTTTCCTCTTATTAAATATTTGTTAAAAATTAATTTTTTTTATACAATTAAATATTAATGTAAGTTAAATATTAAAAATACTAACTATAAAAATATTTTGGTAAATTCCCAGGACTCCTTTCAGAGTTCAGAGTAGGGTAACCCCCTATGAGCACCTCTGCACCCCATAAAATGACTTGGTATTTCATTTTGTCAGAGTCAGGAATCAGAGTTGAGTGTTTTTTTTACTGACTCCACAGCCCTGATTTATTGACAAATGCATTTCGAACCTATCAGGTCCCTCATCAGTCACTATACATAGATTTCAATATTGGAATATTCTCATGTACCACAGTATCATGGTGTCACACAACAGTAATTTACAAACATTCAGTAAATCACTTTTTTACATCTGCTTTAATGTTGCCTTCAGGTATGTTTTCCTCTGGCTAAATCCGCAGTTGCTAAATACTGCAATCAAAAATGGATGCAAAATAATAAAAGTTAATATTAAAATCCAGAAACACAAGAAAACATATTTAAAAGAAAATTATTTGAACACTTATAAATTATAAAAATAAAAAATAACAAATGAATAAATGAAAACACAGGCATATAGATACATGGAGGGTTTCCTAACAGATGGGGAAGAGAGAAAAAAAATAAACAAACCAATGCATACTTGTAAGCCAGAGGGAAACACATCCAAAGGCAATGTTAAAGTAAATGTGAAAAAGTGATGTACTGAATGTTTGTAAATTACTGTCTTGTGACACTATGATACAACACAAACTCACCATATTTATATTTCGTATGGAATATTGAAATCTATGTATAGTGACTGATGAGGACCTGATAGGTCCAAAATGGATTTCACAATAAATACATAGGAAATGAAAAAAGTGTATCAATTTCTTTCTGTTCCATGACCGTCCAGTGTGATAAGTCCATCTACATGATAAGTGCACTAGCACAAAACATAAATAAGTCAACAAACAAAAAGTGATTTGGATAAAATAATTAGCTTAAAATTTTCACAATACTTTTTCAGCATGGATAAATCATCATAAAATTTTGTTATGAATAGTCTATATTGGAAATAACTGGGCAAAGCCTAGGGGACAAGTGAGCAAATGTTAGGCTGCCTACTGTAGCAAGAGAAAAAGAAATGGCAACATCAGGAATCAATGAATTGCCACAAAACTTTTGAAGTGGATGAAGCTAATGAGGACTTGGGCCACCTCTATGGAGGTTGAGGGAAGGGAGTGGAGAGAACATGGGGTTGAGTAAAGCAAGCAAGAATTAAGCCAACGAGAGAGCAAAACAAATTGGTTGAGCAAACTGAGTGGATGGAATTGTATTGCTTATCTACAAATTCTATTAATAATAATAAACCTACAAATTTTTGAACAATTGGACAAAACCCATGGGACAAGAGAACAAAGTATATTATGAAACCCTGGAATTGAAACATTTTTCTGTGGGACATTCAAAAAATACTGATATTTAACTAATTAGAAAAATAATATAATTTTTTTTTTGTCCTGGAATCTGAAGGTTGTTCTATATTTCAAATTCGGACAGAGAAAATCTGATAGAAAAGTTTTGTTTTTTATGTGATTTGAATGAAACCTGTGTTTTTTCAATACGGTAGGTGATCGGATAGCGAACAAATCAGATAATGAACACTTTTGCAAAAGATTTTTACAATTGGACAACGAACACATGATCGGATAACTAACACTTTACTGAACAAACAAAAAGAAACGATGGAAAATAACAAATACCAATTGATTTTCCCTTGTCTTCAGGTGACAATTCGAAACCTTTCAGAGCACGGGAGATGTCAAAATCGACGCTCAATCCGATACCGATCGGATAGTATCCCTCTGAATTTTGAAACTTTCCCTTGTAATTCCAGCTTTTTGTTTACCTTTCTGACAAATAATTTTTTATAGTATTCGCGAGACTGTTGGACGGGCACTTGTTAAGTTTTGCGTCTGGGTTTATTTACGAAAGGTGAAAGTTTAACTGTCCCATCACATATTCATTCATGTTTTAATACCAAATTTCAAATTTCATTCAGGCCTTGCATTTAAATAATTTTTTGTGGCTAGTTGATTTCTGTTCTCTGAATTTTTGCAATTGCTTTTCTGAACTTTTTATTTAAAAAAGAAACAGATAATATTATGGAGCCTAAAAAAAGGAGTGTCAAGAACTGTGCATAGAAACCAAGTAAGAGATAATAGCAAAGATAAAAAGTGGGCACAAGATATCTGATGTTGCTAGGCCGTATGGCTTGAACAGGTCTACAGTAGACACAATCTTAGCTATTAAAGATATATAAAGAAGTCTCAAGCTGCTAATGGAGTAATGAAAATCACATCTGAGAAATAAAGAGCATTTTAGAGCTTATAATAAAACCTGAAACTGATCTGACAAAAAAAGAACTCCAAGAACTCTCAAATGAAGAATACCAAGAAACTCAGCGAGATATGTTTTCTTTCGAAAAAGAGGAACACAAAAAAGGAAGACGAAAGAGGACCAATGTCAACATCTACTACTAATGATCTTTTGAAGAAGTGGGGAGGATGTCAGAACAACGATCATCCAAGTGGCATCCAAACCAGAATAAGGTTACTGGGTTGGGGATCTACAATTACAATACTATTAATTACTTCCAAAAAATCCTGAAGAAAAGAGAAAAGCAATCGACATTGGACAGATTCTTTAACCCCACAAATGGAAAAAACATGACTAATAAAAATGCAAGACTGTGAATAAATATATTTTTGTTATTACATATACAGTGGGTGATCGGTTAACGAACATAATCCGTTCCAAGACTTTGTTCGCTATCCGAATTGTTCGTTAACCCAGGGATGCACAACCTTTTTTGAAGAAGGGCCAAATTAGGATTAAGTTTATTGACTGGGGGCCGGACCTTCAAGTGATTAATGTGATGTCTGATGCAATTTGCGAGATTCTTTGTTGTATCGTCATGTGGTTAAGACTGATTGTTTGAAAACACTGTCTTCTCAGGACACATCTCACTTGCGATGATAAGACACTTTTTTATCATATCGCCATCTGTGAAAGGTTTCCCATTCTTGGCTATTAAAGCAGATATTTCTAGGCTGGCTTCAACAGCCGCATCCAATTCTCCAGATTGTTTCTTGAACACATTTTGTTGGCTGATTAGTGATCGTCGTAACGATTCGATTTTCCGTTTGCGTTCCGTACCTTGCAGAAGGAAATCCTTGTGTTGGCTTTCATGATGTCGCTTCAGGTTGAATTCTTTTGGCACTGCTATTGTTCCATTGCACAAAAGGCAAATAATGCTGTTGTTCTGTTGCACAAAACAGTACTTGTTAGTCCACACTTCCACTTCTTGAAACTGATGATTCTCGCGATTGACCTTGCGTTTAATGCCCGGCGCCATACTGTTCACTCTGCAAAACAATGTCTCATTGTGCCGAAAATTCTGAGGCCCGCAACAAATCATGTTTGAGATAAGGCAAGCTAGACTACCACGTGCTTTGTTCTGTATCCACTCTGACCAAAGACTAAAGAGGCAGGGACAGAAGACTATTACGCACACGTGGCCAGGCAGGTCTTAATTCGTTCGACCCCTGTCCGGGCGTCTCCACCATTTCTCAGAATTTGTGAGTCAGATCGTCAACATGCCAGGTGCAGGACACTAATCCATCATAAATGTGGTTACCATTCTTACCTAAATTATATTTATGGCCCGTCAGTTTTACCCCCGTGTTCAGAAATGAATCAAAAGTGATTAACACAGTGCAGTGGAAAATCTGAATATTTTAAATATAATTATTAAAATTGCGATATCTCGTTTCAAATTGGCGCTAGAATCAATTTTTTTTTTTTTTCTGTCCTAAATATATCACAGTTTACGACTGTTAAATTTCAAATAAAATAAAAATTAAAAATAATAATTTAATTTTAAATTTACGAAAAAAAGAATGTAAAAATAAAAGTAAATAAAAAGTTCCAATTAATTTACTACTTAAATAACCTAAATATATCTGTTTTCTTTCAAACAAAAAAAACCGCAGCTTTCTAGCTACACGGAATCATTTTACAACCCTCTTTGTTGACAAGTTTATGGCTTGACGCGGTTTGTAATAATTATTAAATCCAAAATATTTTAATGCAAATGGCTTCCTTTTAGTCGTAATGACTCTATTCCAACTACAGTATTAATTTTCTTGGTCCAACTTAATAATAATAAATTTGATGTGAAAAATTTTTTTTCTATTCTTTGTCTATGGAGAGATATTGTTGTAAATTATTGGTTTTATAGCTTTTTGTACATTCCTTTTTGAACTCTGGTTAGTTTTTTTCTAGTTTGAATGACATTAGGTTGACGAATAAGCGTCTTTTCAGAAAAGATTGATTCAAATTCGACTATACCAATCAGAATCTAGAATGTAAACAAATGCTAAAAAATCGTTATTTTCATGGTTTTTCAGCGCTATTTTCACTTATTTTTGTTATTTGACGCTATTTAGACGAATAGGCAAGTTTTCCGAAGCATAAAATTGAAGATTTCCCGCCAAAATAGAAACTTCCCGATAACATCGGAAATGACGTTCTAACATCATTTTAAAATATTCGATATCTAAAGCAGAAAGTGTTAGCTAAAAATAGACTTATTTATAGAACAATCCCCCATTTCTCACCTCAGGGAAAGTCATAAAACAGTTGGGTGCTAATGACTTTGTGAAAGGGAAAAAGTTCTACACTTAGAAACTTCGAAAGAAGGGATTTGGCCTGTACCGTCCGCGGGCCGCATAAACATTGATAGGGGGCCGTATGTGGCCCGCGGGCCGCAGGTTGTGCACCCCTGGTTAACCGATTATCGATTTACCGTAGGTTTCTATGAGAATTTGATTAATTCGTTCTGGAGACCCCCCAAAAATAAAAAAATATATACTTTCTTACTACGTTTATTCATATATAATAATAAAAATACATATATACACGATCTTGCATTTTTATTAGTCATGTTTTTTTCCATTTGTGGGGTTAAAGAATCTGTCCAATGTCGATTGCTTTTCTGTCTTCGTGATTTTTCAGAAGTAATTAATAGCATTGTAATTGTAGAGATCCCTAGACCTATTAACCTCAACCTGGTTTGGATGCCATTTTAAAACCGTTGTTCTGACATCCTCCCACTTCTTCAAAAGATTTTTAATAACAGATATCGGCATAAATCCGCATTTTCAGAAGAAAACGTAACAGAATTGTTTCTGTCAAAAATATTACAAGGGCTGGAATTACAAGGGAGTGTTTCAAAGTTCGTGGAAATACTATCCGATCAGTATATACTGAGTAGAACGTCGATGTCGACGTCTCCCGTGCTCCGAAAAGTTTCAAATTGTTGCCTGAAGACAAAGGAAGACCAATCAGTATTCGTTATTTTACGTCGCTTCTTCTTGTGTTTGTTCAGTCAAGTGTTCGTTATCCGAACATGTGTTCGTTGTCCGATCATAAAAATCTTTCGTGAAAGTGTTCGTTATCCGATTTGTTCGTTAACCGATCTGTTCATTAACTGATCAACCACTGTACTTTCTTACTACGTTTATTTATTTATATTTTTTGGAGTTTGCAGAACGAATTAATCAAATTCCCATAAAAATCTATAGTAAATCAATAATCGGTTAAAGAACAATTCGGATAACAAACAAAGTCTTGGAACGGATTATGTTCGTTAACCGATCACCCACTATATTTTGAGTGTGGAAATGTATTTTGAAAGCAACCTGAACTTAGATTATGTTACGGAATCCTCATTTTGAGTAAGGATCTAATTTTACTAATTCCTTTGCATTAAAATAAAGGAAAGAAACAAAACCATAGCTTTGATAATTTTTGACCTTTGACATCAAGGTTACCAACAAAAACATTCACAGATTGTTCAAAAGAATATGGGTGGAAAAATGACAAACATTAAAACAACAACAATTACTGTCAACATCAAAAGAGGTAAAAACAAGTTTTTACCACTGTTGTCAAAGTTTTGATCATGTTGGAATGTATACATAGATAGGTCATTGTTTAGTCATGGACATATGTAGCACTATCAAGATTTAGATCAAAGGCCAGTATCATAATTCAAAGTGAAGGTGAAATTAAAAATGTTTGGAAAGAAGTTTGATAAAAATAGTTTAATTTTTTTTCCATTAAAATTATTATTTGATTGACTGTTGAACACAAGAGTGTGTTATTAATTAAACACTTGGCAATAAAGATTTCCATCTTTATTGCCAAGTGTTTAATTAATAACACACTCTTGTGTTCAACAGTCAATAAATACTAAAACACTGTTTCAGAAAACAAATTAAAATTATTATTATTATTATTGAAATTTTTGTTACAAATAATCTATATTGGAAATAAGTAGATAAAGTCTTTGAGATGAGTGAAGCAAGCAGGGGATTAGATCTCATAGTTTTACTGTAAAATGATAAGCTACTTCAACTACAAACAGCAATTGGAAAATACATAATTCATACAAGTTCTACAATTAAAGTGAATCAAATTCTGTCTAAAACATAATTAAACAAAAACAAATATACAATATAATTATACATTTGAATACCTTCTGTGATTATTAACTAAAATAAATACTACTACTCAAACCTTTAAAAATACAGTACAATTTTAATTTTTAAACAGGTTTGGTTGTCTTAAACAACCTTCAAAATAGAAAGAAATAAATTTCAATTTTAAAAGAAATGAAAGCTGGAATGTCCTTCTGGAATAACTTGGTCCAGAGAATATTCCAGTTTTCTATTTTGAAGATCATTTAAGATAACCAAAAATGTTTGAAAAGTTTGAATTGTGGTAAACATTAATCAAAGATTTATTGCTAAATTGATATTTTTAAAAATATGTCCAATGAATAACTTAATTTTGATATATTAATCTAAAACTGATGCATTATTATTTAAATAAAGACTGTACAACTACTATTTTAAACTGCATTTTTTCTCTTTGAGCAGTTATTTCCTTTGCACAGACCAATTTGATGTCCATTATTAATAAAATATTAAAACATTTATTTATGAAAGTTTCACTTTTAAAGAAAGTTATACTTGAAATGACAACTATCTTTCTTTATAACGAGTGTCAATTTATAAACACAAGTAATAATAAAATAATTAAAAAATACTACTATTGTATATTGTACATTTTGCAAAATAATATACAGATTATATATATATAATCTGTATATTATTTTGCAAAATTTACAATATTTGTAATAATAAATGTATATATATATAATCTGTATATTATTTTCATTATAAAAATCAACATTAACTTACAGCATTTCTTGTGGATCTGCCATTTCCATAGCTTTATGGAAAAAATGGAGAGATTTCTGCAATGCACTATCGTACACTTCGGAATGGGATTGATAATCAATTGGATAATCATCTTTTAATTCTGGATCTGTATAATATTCTTTTTCTAAAAATTTAAAGATATTTAATATAACTTTGAAAATTAATTATAATCACCATTCTATTATTTCATATGATTATTATAAAATTTAAAATTAAATACCTATTATTTATTTTCATAAAATTATCATAAATATTTATTATGTATTTTAATATATTTGTATAAGCAAATATAGGATAATGTTTCCACAAAGAATCACCAAGCCACTGTTAGAGATAGCAAGTTAGGATTTGCACCACAGATGTTGGAAACAGTCTATTTTAAATTTTTAGCCATTATTATGGCATGAACATATTGTGCACTAGAGGAGAAAGTTCTCTCTTTTGATGCTTCTGATTTTCATGGAAAAATTTAAGATTAAAGGTGAGCCTTTTTTTGTACTTCTCAAAATCTTTTGTTTTTCAAATTAAATTAGATTTGAGTTTCAAAAATGCAGAATTGTTTAGGCCATTGCTGTGATGATGATAGTGTTGTTACTGTTTACTACTGGCCAATATTTTTACCAAGTTTTGCTTTAAAATGATGAGTTTCTGGGACCATAGGTCTTTAAATAAATTTTCCTTGTTTATAGTTTATTACATTGTATATCATATTGTGAAATATAAACAGAAATGCTGATTATGTTCATATGGGATCACAAGTAGTTTGTTATAGATCCTTTGTATATATGTAATACGGCCACATTACTGAAACAAGTTCTTGTGATCTATCACCAAATAATGAAGACTTATTTCCCACTAAAGACAAGAATGGAAATTGTTGACTGTTTTGAGCTATTTTGCCAAATTAAATATTTTCAATAAAAAACTGAATTGAAATATTTAGGTGTTTGTAATTTTTTATTAAAAAATGTTTTCAAACTCTTTTCAGTTCATCAGATTATAATTCTTATCTTTTAAAAATTTGACATTCTTGAAGAACAGAATAGGATGCTCAAATTATTTATATATATTCTTTATTCAATAAAAATATATATAATCTTTTTATTAATTAATAAGAAATTAANATATATATATATATATATATATAATTTGTATGAATCAATAAATAGTAACAATAGTGATAACAGAAATGTAGCAAAATTAGTATAATATATTGAATACAAAAGCTATTTAAATATGATAGTTCTAACAAATAATCAAAACTAATAAAGTTAATTCAACACCAATAATAATGATAAAACTTATTAATATATTAACTACAAAAATGACCAAATAGCACAGAAAAACAAAAACTAAAACTGTAACATAACATGAAGTAAATATTTAAAATCTTGGCAGACAATATTTAATTTTTTTTAAATATAAAAACTTTGGGTCTGTAGCATCAAAGGAAAGGTCATCTCCACATATAAAAATTCTGTTTTGGACTGTTGCTGGAGTAAAAGACAGAAAGAAAGTGAAGATATTTGCAAAGTTTTTATATTTTTAAAAAATGTAACATAAAAATCAATCATTAAATCATTATGAGTCAACATGAATACAACTTGATATCATTCAATAATATTACATCTTATTTCTTCAGCAAATATTTTATTTCTGCAAATGTTTTCTGGAAATTTTGTTAGTTGTTCAATAAATATTTTTGCAACTGAGGATAGATGTTTTAATATATCTGAAAACATTTTTAGAAATAAAATATTTACTGGAGAAATAAGGTATAATTCTTAAATTCATTATAAGTCAGTGAAATTCTCAACTTTGGAAAAACTTTAAAATTAAAAAAAAAAAAACAGTTTTGGCAATTTATTTTTATTATTTATTTAATTTTTAACTTTAATATACTATATTTATTCTGATATTTTTAATATATTTTGATAATTCTATTTGTCTATCTTTATCTCTTGCTAACTGCATTTTCAGTGTCATGATACCTGATTTCCATGTAGTTCAATGCATTATAACATTTGTTGCATCCACATTGGGTTTCTTTGTGTACTATTACATTACATGTTCTCTTAGTTTGTTAACAATATCATGCGCTGGTATTGTTGGTAACATATTGTATAGCAATAATGTTAATCCACACTCTTTTGAGTACTGTACTACTGTTAACTGTTTCTTGTTAAAAGCTATGTAACGCAATAGACTGGGATATTGTGAAAACTGATATAAGAGAGATATGATACAATGCTTGGTAATCATTTATTTGCATATGTATTAGAGACTCATAACAAGAATCTCATCTATGTATTCGTTTATGTATTTATAACATTGTTATTATTTGCTATTTTTGCTATACATCCATTCTGAACTGACCAGACATACCAAAAATTAATTTTACATTTAAAATATTTTCAATTGTTTTCTAGAAAAAACCTTATAATTTGTATATTGTACATATTTAGTAGGCTACTAAAAATGATGAACTATGATAATAAAGAAATTAATAACCTACAGAGTACTGGACAATATCATAAATATTATTAACTATATCCAGTTGTGCATACATATAAGTTTTTGTGGCATAGTGTGTGTATTATATACAGTCAACCCCCCTATAACACGGTAGATACGTTCCTGTTTTTATGAATCCAGCTTCTAGGAGTCCAGCCAATCACAGCCCAGCACGTATGCAGTTTACGGACTACGGTTGCTTGAAAGGTTTCTTCCATAAAATTAATCAATTCTAGACTAATTCGACTCAACATTTCCAAAATATGTATAATTTTTTGGGAATAATCCTTATAAACTATGCCATAAACAAAAAATTGTAGAATTACTTACTGAGTGTGCACCGTTCGACTACATCGTTGCTTAAGTTTGTTTTTGTCATGGAGATTGTCATCAAATGGTGCTCGCATGCTTCCTGATAAATTATTTTTTTTGCGAAAAATTTATTGAACTTTAGAGACATCATTAATATAAATATAATTTTTATGGACATTAAATAATAAATGGTTTTTGGTAGGTCTGCTGCTCGTTTAAACTCAACGGTTTGTGCAATCCTGTTGCGACACAAGTCGGCGATGACATTTTACCGAATTATAGGAATTTTTTGGCATGTTTGTACGAATACTGTCGCAAATTTTTCACTGTGATATAGGAATCCGAACTATAGGAACCCGTGTTATAGGGGGAGGTCGACTGTACATTAATTTAGTTCTTATAAACATTTTCATTAGTGATCCAGTTAAATTTACCAGTTACACATTTCATTTCTTTTAGTGTTATTTAATTTTTATGTTTTTTTGGTTTTTATTTTTATCTATTTATATTTTAATCCATGAAGGCAAACATATGCATTTAAATTTTTGTTGATCTAAAATATTAAATCAAAATCAACTTCTTCCAGAGGACATTCAAGCTTTCGTTCTTATTTTTAAATTGAAATTTGTTTCTTTCTATCCTAAAGGTGGTCATTTAAGACAACCAAAAAGATTTGAAAATTAAAATTACACTGCATTTTTAAAGGTTTGAAGGTTAATGGTAGTACTGTGATTTATTTAGTAAACAGTTTACTTTTGTTAGCTTTGCTATATAGCATCAATCCTGTAGACTAAATATGTATATATTAGCAAATAATCTTATATAAACAATTTTAATACTCTCTTGAAAAAAAATATTAAGTTTATATGATGTTTTAGAATATTGTTCCAATTTTTTTTTTTACTCTAAACTTTATATCAAAGTTGTAAATCATTTAGCATTATGGAAGCAAGTTTTGGAGAGTTATATCTCATGATGGATCATTCCTAGATCCATAATTTGTTTTGGTTTTTTTGGGGTTCATCTAGGGATGACCTTTTAATTTTAAACTGCTTCTCGTCTATTTTTTATTAACTGTAGTAAATCCTAGATTTTCTAAAGGAAGATATTATAGACTTATTAAACCTGAGACAGAAAACTATCACCAGCAACATTCCATTTAATTTTCTTTACTCTCCAATATGCAAATGAAGAGGGGCTTGAAAGACTGAAAATGCATATCTGGTTTCAGAAAATATAGTATTTACTACAGTTAGGGATGACATATAACCCTAGAAGAACGCATGACATCTGGCAGAGAAAACCTCACCTTTATTTTTTTTAATCATTTTCAATACCATAAGTAAACAACATACTGTATTTTCATTCAAAAATAAAAACAAATAATTGTATACTTGCTAACTGGAGAATTCAACTTAAAAATAAAAAACCATTTAACTATCCAGCATAATTCTTTAATAACATAAAAACGTTTTCAAACGCATTGACCGTTCATCATCAGTTATTTCTATAATTCGAAACAGGAAATTCGAAAAATAAAACATAGCTACAGGGGCGGGGAGTACCGATGGGTAGCCCCATGTCGTCGGTCCTCTGCAAGTTGGTACTCCGTAATCTAGATAACAATATCCTCCCTTCATTACAACAAGATATATTGGTATATGCAAGATATGTCGATGATGTATTTATTTTGTGGAAGGATAATCGCAATATCAAGCATTTTATGGATCTGATAAACAGTAACCTGTATGGTTTAACTTTGGAATTGGAGCAACAAGACAGTAGTAGCGTTAATTTCTTGGATCTGACTATAACATGCAAAAAAGGGGAAGTCCGAACCAACATTTATCGCAAACCGACAAAAATTTATCGCAAATTTATCCCCATCATTATCCCTAAGAATTCGGCGGATCTGGAGCATATTAAAATGGCGGTATTTCGATCTTGGATAAGAAGAGCGCACATGCATTGCACAAACATTTGCGATACAGTTAAGGAATTACAATATATACGAAATTTTTCGAATTTCCTGTTTCGAATTAGAGAAATAACTGACGATGAACGCTCAATGCGTTTGAAAACGTTTTTATGTTATTAAAGAATTACGCTGGATAGTTAAATGGTTTTTTTATTTTTAAATCAAAACAAATATTAGCAAAAATGTTTAAATGCCTTTATAAAAGTTTCCCTGAAATTACTACTATAGTAAACTCTCATACAATATGCAACTAGTACATATGCAAAATTTGAATTTTGTAGTTTTGAGATATACGTTTTCTTTTCAACTTTTAGGCATAGTTTAAACTCGCATAAATTGCGTGATAATGCAAGTTTCGATAACACGATTTACTATAATGCGTAACGTTATAGGGAATCCCATATAACTGCATTGTACGGAGCTCCACTGTATATCTTCCAAAAGCCAGTCATACACTATCAAATAACACCGACAAAACCTTCAAAATACACCAGCAAAAATATAATCTAATATAAAGATGGTTTTAAAAATTCGAATTTGATCTTTTGCATTCCATTTCTATCGAACATTTCAGACCTGAAGCGGATCGAAAACGTCTGTGGTAGCATATTTATATCAAATATATTTTTGCCAGTATATTTTAAAGATTTTGTCGGCATTATTTAGGCCTAATTACTACTATAATTATTATCTGTGGATACATATCTTTTACGAAATCTCAAACAAGGAGGAAATAATGGGACAAAATAGTTCCAGACTTTGACTCCTGACTATACAGTTGGTTGAGTAATATAAATTTCATATTTAACGCTACGAAATAACATTCATTCATGCCAATCCTAATTTTCCCCATAAGATATACAAATATTTAACTATATTTGAATGTTTGAAGTAGTATTTGATGTATGATTAATTAAAATCAATTTTTTAACTATCATCCTGGGGGTATCTTCATTCAGATCTTAAATCATGCCTCAAATCTTACCATTTTAAAGCGAAAATACTTTTATAAATACAAAATTCTTATCAATTATTACATCATTACGTAATTTGAAAAGCGTAAAATGTCGATTTAAGGCATTTAATAATGTAAATAAATAGAAAAAGTCGGCAGAAGTCTCACCTAATTCTCGTCTTCTGAGAGTTTTTTCTTCGCTTCCATCGAGTAAATACGTCAAATCCTTAATATTAAAACTCGCATTCTTACGTTCTTTGACTAAATCTTCGTTAACTTCATTCAACATAACTTAATTATTATTTTTTTAATTTAAAAAATAATAACAACAACAAAACTTAAACGAGAAACGAAAACATAAAATGCCAACCAGACGAACTTTTATCGGAATAACGTACGATTACGCAAACACGATTACGTCGCCATCTATACCATTTCCTGTTAAACTTTTTTTTTTTAANTTATATATTTTAATTTATATGAATGTTTAACGGAATAATATACAGCCTATGTCCACCCTGAGGTTCCATTCTAAATATTGGTGAAAGAATTTTTGAAATCAGATGAGTAGTTTCGGTGATTACCTGCTGCAAACAAACTTACAAACATTACCTCTTTATAATATTAGTATAGATATAGATTAAATTTTAGGACAGCTGAAAGGAACTAAGGTCAACTCGGAATTCGATTTGTTCACACTCTATAAAAATTAAGAAATAGAAAAAAATGCACGAAATCATCTTGACTAATTTATGCACCATAAATCAGAATGATCAAAGCAAAATCTAAAAAATTTTAATAAGATTTTGTGATCGTCTCTTGATAATTATTGATGTAATTTTATGTAATATTTAGTTCTCTTTTTTTGATACTATACCTTTATTAGATGTTCGTCCTATTGGGCGAACTTCTAATAACGGCCACCTCTAAACGCCGGCCATTTTTTTCCAGAAACATTTCTTTCTGAAATGCATGCAAAAAACTTCAAAAAATGGCCATTCTTTTATGTTCCAGTCAGTGGTCGTTATTCAGAAGTTGACTTAGTAGAAATTCGATGCAGTGTATGTAATTGATATGCTTCACAAATAAAACATACCAAGAATAACTGCATGGAAAAGTCTGGTAGGTAAACAAAAAAAGAGAGATAAATATCATAAATAATTGCATCAACGATTATTAAGAAACGATTACACAATCTTATAAAACATTTTTAGATTTTGCTTTGATCATTCTGAGTTATCATATTTCTTTTATTATTTATTTTTCTATTTCTTAATTTTTACAGATTGCTTGCACAAACTGACTGATCGACTTCATAATGACAACATATTTTTGTAATATAGAAATTATATCATCGTATAGGAATATTTATGCTATTTTTTTTAAATTAACTTCCTCAATATTTTATTTTTTAAATAAAAGTAATGTTCATCAACTTTAAGAGTTTCATAAACTCTTAATTTAACTCCAATGAGATAGCGAAGAAATTATCTCTAGAAACAATAATGAGTAATTTAGAGTGATGGGGAATTTTCTCTCTGAAAAAGTTCCCAATTGTGTTGTATAATACAATTCAGATTTAAGCTGCCACGATGATATGTTCAGAATTGTAATTTATTTATTTATTTTAACTTATTAAAAACCTAAAGTGTATACAGTAGTTTATATCATAAAATAATAATTTTCTTTGAAACTGAAATAATGAAAATAATCTTGAAATACAATTTTCTTCTATAGATTGATACTATGACTAAACTGATAGATTTTATTTTCTTTTCAAATATGCACAAATCTCACATGAGAATCTGATTCATAAGAGATTCGATCGGAGCTTAGGAACAATCCTATATATTCAGATCAGATCACTCATGAAATGAGTAAATTCTTATTCATGAATTGTAATTTTTTTTATAAAATTTTATCAGTTTTAAATTTTTATTGTAAAATCCGGAATCCCATTAATTTATTTATTTCTAAATTTAATTTGTGAATTTTAACTTTTTTTTTCACGATAAGTTAAGTTTCAAATCAAAATAGGTCAAGTTAAAAGTAGATATAAAAGTTCATCTTGTAAAACAGGATGACCTCTATACAGTGTTCTTTCTATTCATCTTATGTTATTTCAATATTTATCTATAGTGAAAATTAAGTAAATTATTATTGACTTTTTCAGTTAAACTTTCCTTATTTAACAAATAAATAACAGTTTTCTTGGATGTTTACTAGTCAAATATACTTTAGAATTGTATAATAGATTTTATACTGATGTGATAGGTTAAAGTTTAAATAAACTTTAGATAAATGTTATCTGTAGTTTTTTGGTTATATGATATAAATTGCGATAATTCTTAGATAAATAGAAGCTAAACAATATTTTGAAGAATAATATTTAATCAAAGTGTTATCTTATTCGATTTTTATTAACATTAAACTAATATATGTGATTATTTTATTATTAATGTGATGACTCAAAAGCATGTGCTTGGAGGAAAGACAAAACATAATTACATCGTCTCAAACTTATCATTTGCGTAATATTTTAGATAAATATTAAGGATATGTATTTTTTAAAATATAAATTTAATTACAATACTATAAATATGTACTGTATTGTCGATATTAAATAAATAATAAAAATGAACTAAAATATATAATAAATTATAAATATTTATTTAATGGTATTTTATATTTACATATGTGTATACTGTATTATACACATATGTAATGTACGGTATAAGATGATGCAGGATAGACTCTGTTCTTTTTTCGTGGAAATTCCTAGTTATACGATATCTTGTGTAACCTGAGAATATACGATAATCCATCTAAAGAATAATTTTTAAAATATTTTTTGTAATTTCATTTCAAATAAAGAAATCAAAATCTTTATTTCTTTCTTCCTAATACCAATTTTACGTGTTGCAAAAAAGCATAAAAATCTCCGTATCCCTTGCTGACTTTACGACTACAACGCTGTGTAATTATAATGCCAATATCCAGGACTTCCTGCATTTGGCATTATCTGATCAATTTATTTTAATTGACCTATTCAGTTATGATATCTTACTAAAAAAATTCAGTATCAGTTCAAAAATGACATATTTACAGATTTAAAGACGATAGAAAATGTGAAAGAGCACAGTTTATGAATTTGAAAGTGATCTTTCGAATCTTTATAGTTTGCTTCTCGTAGCAAGCATCTAAAACAAATTGTGAAGTACAAAGTACAAAGAAGCAGATTTAGGAACAGGGCAATATCCTTTTCAGGTCATAAACTCTTCTTTTATGTCGCTTTGATACTTTAGATATTTAAGATTAAACACAATTGATATAAAAGCAATATGTCTATTATTTTTAAGTTTGATAAAAACATTTAAATTACGATAAATACGACCTCGTGTTAGAATTAATAATCTAAAACTTTATTAAAATATAATTGGCCTTATTTGTTAGAAAACACTTTTTTACAATTAATAATAATTATATAAAAGCTGAATCATTTTATTTGATATATCTTATACATTCCTACATATGAACACAATCCTGTTATAATAATAATAATAATAATTTAATAGGGTCTGCTTGTTAATAGTGCAGTAAACTGTGAAAAAAAGCTAAAACTATAGTTTCCATTTCTTGTGAAATTAACCTTTGTCATTAAAAATCTTTTCGTAGAAGTTCTTTTATATTAGCTTGTAATTTTTTTTATAATAAAATGACTATAAATGCTATAAATAAATGTTTTATAATAATTTATAGAGTAATAAACATTTATGTTTTATATTTTTACAATAGTTTCATCAAATAAATAATTTTAACGATTTTAATATACATTCAGATAACATTGTTAAGTTACGAATTATTATGATATATTCAAAATATATATTTACTAGCAGACCCCGCCACGCGTTGTTGTGGCTCAAAATGTATCTATTATAAATATATAACACTTCCCCCGTGGGGGGGAAATTTTTCGAAAAATCCCTTAGTGTACATTTTCTTGACGTACCCTATTAAAACGCAATCAAAAATGCAAAGGTAGCCTTATCATTTTGGCATCG
>NW_019385143.1:8328-20169 GCF_000671375.1 Centruroides sculpturatus | reverse complement strand
AGCGTTGTGTCAAAATTTCAAAGGAATCGGTAGGAACAAACGAACATTACATTTTTATTTATATAGATAGATAGAAGATGATCTGCTTTAGTTCATTTTCACAGAAAAGCATAATGCCTCACAGAAAAGCAAACTTAGGGCGTCGTACTCGTAGCGCCATCTGTTGACATAAAAGCCTTAACCTAGATTATATATTTTAATTTATATGAATGTTTAACGGAATAATATACAGCCTATGTCCACCCTGAGGTTCCATTCTAAATATTGGTGAAAGAATTTTTGAAATCAGATGAGTAGTTTCGGTGATTACCTGCTGCAAACAAACTTACAAACATTACCTCTTTATAATATTAGTATAGATATAGATTAAATTTTAGGACAGCTGAAAGGAACTAAGGTCAACTCGGAATTCGATTTGTTCACACTCTATAAAAATTAAGAAATAGAAAAAAATGCACGAAATCATCTTGACTAATTTATGCACCATAAATCAGAATGATCAAAGCAAAATCTAAAAAATTTTAATAAGATTTTGTGATCGTCTCTTGATAATTATTGATGTAATTTTATGTAATATTTAGTTCTCTTTTTTTGATACTATACCTTTATTAGATGTTCGTCCTATTGGGCGAACTTCTAATAACGGCCACCTCTAAACGCCGGCCATTTTTTTCCAGAAACATTTCTTTCTGAAATGCATGCAAAAAACTTCAAAAAATGGCCATTCTTTTATGTTCCAGTCAGTGGTCGTTATTCAGAAGTTGACTTAGTAGAAATTCGATGCAGTGTATGTAATTGATATGCTTCACAAATAAAACATACCAAGAATAACTGCATGGAAAAGTCTGGTAGGTAAACAAAAAAAGAGAGATAAATATCATAAATAATTGCATCAACGATTATTAAGAAACGATTACACAATCTTATAAAACATTTTTAGATTTTGCTTTGATCATTCTGAGTTATCATATTTCTTTTATTATTTATTTTTCTATTTCTTAATTTTTACAGATTGCTTGCACAAACTGACTGATCGACTTCATAATGACAACATATTTTTGTAATATAGAAATTATATCATCGTATAGGAATATTTATGCTATTTTTTTTAAATTAACTTCCTCAATATTTTATTTTTTAAATAAAAGTAATGTTCATCAACTTTAAGAGTTTCATAAACTCTTAATTTAACTCCAATGAGATAGCGAAGAAATTATCTCTAGAAACAATAATGAGTAATTTAGAGTGATGGGGAATTTTCTCTCTGAAAAAGTTCCCAATTGTGTTGTATAATACAATTCAGATTTAAGCTGCCACGATGATATGTTCAGAATTGTAATTTATTTATTTATTTTAACTTATTAAAAACCTAAAGTGTATACAGTAGTTTATATCATAAAATAATAATTTTCTTTGAAACTGAAATAATGAAAATAATCTTGAAATACAATTTTCTTCTATAGATTGATACTATGACTAAACTGATAGATTTTATTTTCTTTTCAAATATGCACAAATCTCACATGAGAATCTGATTCATAAGAGATTCGATCGGAGCTTAGGAACAATCCTATATATTCAGATCAGATCACTCATGAAATGAGTAAATTCTTATTCATGAATTGTAATTTTTTTATAAAATTTTATCAGTTTTAAATTTTTATTGTAAAATCCGGAATCCCATTAATTTATTTATTTCTATAAATGGCATTCTTCGATGACACTCAGTGAATGCCATTAAAGAATCCCGTAATTGGTATATCTAATAGCTACTAATTTTAGATTCTGGTAATTTCAGATAGCTTACTATACTTTTATTTTATAGTTCAATTTAAACTAATAATAATTTTCACCTTATTCTGATATTATTAAGTGTAAACATAAAGATTGTTTTTTTTTACATTCTAGAACATTTCTGTATTTCTCTTATAAAAATCACTTAATGATATATCAAACCTTTCAGTTATTATTATTTTGGTCCTACTCGAAGAATCTACAGCAGTTACAAATACTTTATAAATAAAATACCAGAACGATAGTTAATTAGCACAAATATAAAATGAACACTAAATTGTAAGTAAATAAACACGAGTTGCTCAACTTTCCCGGCAACATTTAAAACACTTTTTATATTTTTAACTATTATAAAATGACAAAAACTTTCATTTTCAGCTTTAATTTTTAAAAAAAACTTGCAGAATTTGTCCCCACTGCAGCAAAATTTAAAATTTGCAGGGTTCCCTTTCGCCCTGGGTCCTGTGCCTGCCTATGCATTCGTTGCACCTGCCTAGTTACGGTACAGAATCTCGATATACAAAAGAATATTGAAATTCTCTAAGAATGATGATAGATAAACTTTTTTTAACTTAGTGTTTATTCTACATGTGTTATATGTACGTACTGTACAGCAGACTGATGCTGATGAATTAATTAATGAGAAATCTGCGCTAGCAGGTTATACTAGGTCCTTCAAACTTCTTTATACGGTCTGTGACAATGTAATGAGAAATCAAGTGCAAATTTCGATATAATACTTTTCTCAAAGTCTACAAACCCTATTTATTTTGTTGACAAGTTTCTATTCTCCAGAACCATTTACAAATGGTAATGAGAGTTTTCAGGACTAAAACTAGACATATTTGTAATCGATTTTTCAAAGGTATTGTAAAGAATAAGTTTAAAATTCGATAAAACATAATAAGATCTCCCACATAAACCCTGATATTAATTCTATGCGGGTTAATTTCTCTGCAGAATAAAACAAGTTGTATAAAAATGTAGGCTTTTGTCTTTTACGATGTAGTCTGTGAACATTTTATCATACGGTATATTTATTTGATTGACTCACATAATATAAAAAATGACTAATGAATCTAGAGTATAAGCCTATAGAGCCTAATATATTTACTATTTTTAGTCTTTAAAACCAGATCCAGTTTTAAACTAATATCTATTTTAGACAAAAAAAAAAAATCAAAGTAATTTATGTTAAGCAATAAAATACTTTAATAAAGACAACCGATATAAATTCACTTAAAGATTGAAATGGCTAAAAGCAGAAAAGTGGAATGAATATATCAATCTTTAATATAGTATCACAATAAAATAAAAATTTTACCTATTTAAAATACTATTTATAGTCTTATTTGATTTTACATTATTAAAGTTTTGCTGCTTTCTCGGTTCTTTCACTTGACATTTAAGTGACAGAATAACTGGAAAAATAAGATTAAATCGCTGAATAGTGCAATTGCGATTTAATAAATATGCTATTTTAGAGTTTTTTAAATGTTTGCAGAATTAACATAACACCTTGCTCCAAATGTCATTTTTGTAACCTTGTTTTTATTTTTAAAGTGTTAAAAATTATTTGTTTGTATCTTGATTTAGTGGACATTTAAAAGATACTTTTGTCAACTGACAATTATTTTTTTTATATAATGATAATTTAAGTTCTGTAACGTTATTTAAACTTTATAAATTAAGTAGATAGTACAGTAACCTGAAGTCACAAATATATTAAGATTTCTAGAGATCACACTTTATTTGTGGTTACCAGAAACGAATAGATTACAAAAATAAATTACAATGTTATTATTTTTTAAAACTGTTTCCGCTCTGTGGAAGAAAGAGTTTTAAAATAGGGCCTTTTATTAATTAAGCAAGCCCCTTATAGGTTCGGCTAGGCCCACAATTAGTTGACCGGACGGTGAAGGACGGGCTATCCACAAAAAATTTTTGAAATAACATTTGCGAATTCAAATTTATTTAACAAGATATTACTTCAAAATAAATTCACATAATTAAACGCGCACACACAAGTTATATGTCAAAAACTAAAAATATATTCACAAGCTCTGGAGAATACTACAGTAAAATCACCTGTATAAACCGGAATCGCACGGTATGGAACATTTTTTCCAGTTTGGAAGGTTTTCGTTTTGAACTGTTTTTTTTTTAACATAGAAAATCGCTGTTTAAAAAAAATTTCCGTTTATGCAGGTTTCCGTTTTAGACTGTTTTTACCGTATATGCTTTGTGGATTACAGTATATATTAACAGAGAAAAAACGTATAAATTATAGCAAAACAAACATTCATACAAAAATAATGATAATGTTTTGTAAATGAAGTGCTTGTATTTTAAAAGCTACCTTTTGATAAATTTTCTTACTTATGAGAAGTAATTCATGGAATATTTGTGTAGTCAAATGCTAAACAAGAAGGCATTGTGGATAAATTAATTCTTAGTTTGAAATTTAAAAAAAAATTAAAAATTTTTTAGTTTATTAGACAAGAAAATGCTCACAAATTTAACAAACAAATGTGGATTTTAGGAACCCAACATTTGTTGGATTCCTAAAGCCCACAATGCTTTGCACCAGTGAGCTTCAACTTTCTAGACCAAGGGTGGGCAACCTTTTTTATAACATGGGCCAGAATAAATTTTACGTTTTTTCCGAGGGCCATAGTAGTTAATTGACACCTTGTGACCTGTAAATTTTTAGTCTGCAAATATGAAATAAATAAATAAATAAATAAAAGGAAATTAATTACTACAGTCGACCCCCCTATAACACTGTTGATTATTCCGTTTTATATGAATTCCATGTTGTATGAGTCACTTAGATTTTACAAATGCGTGTGCCGGGCTGTGAACGGCTCATCTATTTGTAAAATTTAAGTGACTTTAAACACAATAAAAACAGCACTATGTAGTTGGATACGACAAACATTACATTTTCTAATTGCATAGCTTTTGCACATAGATTTTCTTGATGGATGATGCGATGAGATATAAATAATTTAGAAAAATTTTGTTCTCCCATTTTTTGTTTGAATAAGGAAATTACTCGCTTATTTTTTCCTGTCATTGCTGCCGCAACACTTCAGAAAATAATATTCAATTTAAATTAGACGAATTACTTCGAAAAATATTTATTTATAATTTCTTCTAAACATCTCGCGGGCCGGATAGAAACTCTTCGCGGGCCGTAGCTGGCCCGCGGGCCGGGGGTTGCCCACCGTTGTTCTAGACCATTTCATCTCCACTCTAATCCTATCTGTATGGTTACAATAAGTTTTAGATTATTTGTTATAATATTTATAAACCAGTTTGGTGTCTTCAAGGTTCACGTTTGACATGGACATGATTTTTGTTCTATTATTAGCACAGGACGTAAAGACGCATAAATTAAAACTACTTTAACTTTCATTGTTTATATCTACTTACGTTCTGCATGACAAGTAAGGAGGAAATAATAATAATTTTTTAAAACAACATCTTATTGCACAATTCAAAACAGACAGTTGGCTATAAGCTTTAAAAGTTATTTATATTATATAGGCTAGTTAATTCATTATAAGCTTTACATCTCGCTATACAAGAGAAAAAGCACTCAGCATTTACACGTAAGTTATATGGTTGATAGTACACATCATACTGCGTAAAAAGATCTTAATAAGCATAGATCCAAAACTCAATAAATAGTCCGTTCTGAGATAAATAATTCATAAGGACCTAGAATTTTCTAGAGAATTTGCGAGTCTGTACGAGGATACCAAGCATGCATGGAAATGGAAGGAAGGCATGTGGAACATCTGTAGCTACTGAGGTAAAGATTTGGGAAGATTATCCTCTCTTTTCCTGAAAAGGGAAGTCAATAAATCAATCATAATACTAGTATATAGAATTGTAAATATCTTGGAAAGACTGCATTTTTGACTTGGTTTAATAAAGATTTTTTACTCACTATAGTATGTAGACCTACTATCTACCATATAAATGCTGAATACTGTACTTTTTAACACCCCGAATATACAGTAGAATAAATTGCTCACAAATGTCAGATATGGTAGCTGTTATATACGATTGGAATGTATTTCTCTTTAACATCATTAATGCGCAATCTATTAATCCTTCCAGTAGTGCGTTAGAGTATCATAAGGCCCAGGCAAAGTTGAATTAGGGACCTCATGTACAGTGCAAAACATTTTTCTCCGGTGGAATTTTTTGGGGAAATGTTTTCTTATAGAAAATTGTTTGGGTGCCCCAGACAATTGTACTTTTTGCCCATAGGATAACCCTCTGCTGGATCTTACAATAACCCCGAAAAGGTTAAGTTTTTGCTGAAGACCAATAGGAAAATACTGCAATATTGTCAGTAAACAAAGCACAGTTCAATTCAATCAATGATGATAGGAATATATGAATTAGGGTTTCTCAAACGGGATTCCGGTAAAAAAAACAACCGGGATCACGGGATCCCGGTTGTTTTTTTACCGGAATTTTTCCCGGGATATTTCCCGGGAAAATTTTCTTATCTCGGGAAATCCCGCAAATTTCTTAAAAATTCACTTTTTTTCTTATTTTGTGTTAAGGTTGAGGAATTTTGCAAATAGAAAGCATAATTAATGAATGAGATGCACGAGGTACAGAAAAAGCTCTAGAATTTATTTTCCTTAAATTTACGATTTATGTGTCGTTGTCATAAAAATTTGTCTTTTCACTACTTTCCCAAGACTACAAATATTCAAGTACAAAGTAATCGGTTTCAACTTACTTCTACTTAAGACAGGCATGGCCAACATACGGCCCGCGGGCCAGATCCGGTCCGCCTAATGAATTTATGTACCTCTCGATCAATCTTTCAATATTAGGTACTGAAGTCCGAACAGCTCGATGAAAAATTCTGACGCCTAAGGAAAATAAAAAGGTCAACAACTCACTGTGCGTTTAGAGTTAACCCTCCATTACAAATCTTGTAACTACAGCGTAGAGTGTTGATAAAGCATGATAATGTGAAAAATGTATCTGTAATCTCTATCTACAATTCAGTCTCTACGGGGTGACACCACAATGAGATCTCTCACCACCTCAAAATCTTCCTAGGGCAGCCTCTGGTTCGGCCCGTGGAAAAAGTTTTCTTTCCAATTCGGCCCAGGGGCAAAAACTGTTGGCTACCCCTGCCTTAAGAAGTAGTTAAATAATTAAGAGATTAGGGAATTAGGGGCATAAATGCTGAAAGAGCCGGAATTTTACTTAAAAACTTAACCGAATCAATCTCTAGCCGAGTACAGTGGGGACTGATTTCTTCATAATATTAGATGTAATAAAGACAGAAATTTTTCCAGTTCATTGAGAGTGACTGAAAGTGAAGAAATTTTGGAATTTTCCGTGGACACCTGGTCCTAAAACGAATTAGTTAGAAAACAAACGATGGACAATCTATTAAGTTTAACATATTTAGATGTTTACAGCTATGGCGAGAAACGTTTAAAATTTACAACAACCATGTCGCGTCCTTTGAGGTATACTAGTGATGCGACAAAAGAAGCATTTGACATTGACTAGTATCGGCACATTCGGGATTTGGCAGTCCGCGTGTCCGTGCAACATACTCTGATTCCATGCATTAGCCACCCGTAGGGAGCTATTTGACTAAGTGGATTGTTTTAAGATTTAAAAAGTAAAGAATATTTTATGTTATTTTTATGTACGTTTCTTTACAAAGCTATATTTAATTATAATTTTCTTTAAAAGTATATTTATACAATTGAAGAATATTTTGTACCAGGTTTGTATATCCACCACACATTTTATTTCACCAAGTAAGTTTTTATTATTTTATTTATAATTGTAGCACTTATATCGTGGCTAGCGATTCAGAATGTAATTGTGATATTAAAAATACATTTAGAAGTCTACGGTTTTTATTGGCTTATCGAACAAACGAATACGAATGGACCCTGGACCATCACTGACACGCAATGAACTGATTGTCCCTGGAAGTCGACTTCTTACAGAAACAGCTTCCTTATCATCAAATGTCACCACACGCCACTGATAAATTCCCACTTTTGTCCGCTTGTCTGTCTTTTTTTAATCTCGAGAACAGAATTAGATATATGAAAGACAAGACAGATACAATATATGGACCTTCAGGTCAGGAGACCCCGATTACCTATATATGAATTTCCAATGAAAACCGGAAGTCACGTTATTTCAATTCAAAAATTTTCCCCTGAAAGGAGTTAGATACTGACCGGCACGATTCTGATGTTAAGAGGAAAAGTATAATGTTAAGAGGCAAGACACTACACTACTAATTTGAGGTGGAGAACATATATTTTAAATTAAATAAATTAAAAGTATGATTAAAAATTGCAGTTGGGCATTGTGACGATGTCAATAAATATTTTTTAATTTTCTTTTTATCAGATTTATCGATTCGTCAAGGGCATTTGATTCAATTGATTACAGTAGTTTATGGTCGAAGCTCTTTTTTTAATCAATCTTTTAAGGCACTTGTTTTCTAATACAGCTTATCGAGTTGAATTTAATCACAGTATTTTAGAATCGGCAATCTAATAAAGGTCTCTCTCAGGATGAACTACTTAGCCACATTCTTTTTAACATATTTGTTAACGATCTTTCGGATTTCTTTTACAATCATAACGCTATGGATATATTATATTAGGGTTTCTCATTTCCCGGTCTTTTGCTTGTCCCGGGATCCCGGGATAAAAGTGAACTGTTTCCCGGGATCCCGGGAAATCCCGGGATAGAATTAATTATTTTTAAGGTATACAAAATATCTTGAAATCAAATGATATAATTATTTTCCATTTTTTAAAGTAATTTTAAAGTTCTGTAACCTCCAAAATCATATTAATAATGCTGTGTAAGGTCTATAGGCCTATAATAAAAATTACCTTTAAATAACGTAGAAATTTTCACAAATAGAAAAAAATTAATTAAAGTTTGCTGGAAACTGCATACAACAACAACAAAAAAAAATTTTTGAATTGAGTTAAAAATTAAAAAAATGAACTTCTAATTTAGAAGGTAATTTTCGTTTTTTAAATAAAATATAATACAAAATATTGCAAACTTTTATAAGATTTTAAAAAGCAAAGATGGTCAATACTCCGATAACTCACTCTAATTCTTATTTTAGTAATGAAAAGTCTTGCCACCGAGAATGCCCTTTCCGATTCAATTGATGTGATTGGAATAGTGTTTAATGCATTTAAGAGAAGACAGATATTATGTGTTTTTTCACCTGTAGCCTGGAAGCTTTCGAGTTCGTTTTCGAGATTGTAGTACTTCTTTCGCTCTCTAGTATTCTTGATTTGTCTACCTTGGCTGCTTTAATAGCGGCATCAAGCTTAGAGCTCGATAATTCGGCAATTCATTTGGCTTTAATAATCAGGTTTATGAAGAAAAACTTCATACTTGCAGACTTTGTACTCGTTTGTATCCTTGCCCAATTTGCACAATCTGGCGTCAGGCATTTATTGAAGCTACTGGGCATGGTTAAAACTCAAGACAGCGTAAGCACAATTATTCCAGATATTACAGGTTCCGACAAGTAAAGAATTTTTATAGTCCTGCCACAAATAAGCTATATATTGATTATTGACCATTTGTGACATGCTATAACGAGCAAAAATTAAAAAAAAGAACTAATAGGTAGGTTTAAAATTAATAAATACAAATGTATTCTGACAGTGAATGAGTTAATTAAATTTAGTTGTAAATGATGCTACCAAAGTAACAGTTTATTTTTTAACAATGTACAAGAATTGTGCACGTTTTTTTCGGCATTCCCTTATAGATGGGACATACTAAATCGTAATATCACTAGTTTAACATTGAAATCTGTAAGTAATACAAGATGGGAGAGCAGAATAAAAGCATAATAAATATATCAAATATTTTAATGAATTGTTGTAAACTCCTGCCAACTATACAGAACTCATAAAAACATCAGTAAACTCCTATCGGTTGGATTAAGTTATAAATCTACTCGCAATTCACATAATGTGGCCAAATATGTAGCAGGCAGGCGGCTAACAGCCCGGAACCAGTCCTGGGTAGAATCATTGGAAGCGTTATATATTTTGGTGTGTAGTATCCACCAGCCAAACTGCGTGAGGTTGGTGCTCTGTAAAGCGCATGCGCGAATATAGCAATCTTATCTTTTTTTCACATGTAGTATAGAAATTTGTAATAAGATAAATAATGCGGTTATAATAAAATATTGATTTTAATTAATTCAAAGTATGTTAAAATATGAAAATAATCGCACAATACGTATTTATATTTTAGAAAATACAAGGGAAGCCGCGCTTCCACCGCCTCCAAGGAGGGCATGGAATTTATAGGTCTACAATTTTTTCAAATTGCAGCCCAACAATCACGAGTATTTTCATTTCTGTACAAGGACGACTTCAACTAAAATATGTTATTCTTTTCCAATTACTAAATTTATTATATTGATAATAATCTCAAGGACTCATAAGATGCATTGAATGGGTTTGTTGCGTGATCTTTTCATTGCATAGTAATTATAATAGCTTGAATTAAATCGTTTTAAAATTTTCCTCTATTCTAAAAACTGCAGCTTATCAGTAATCTTACTGTTGATTACATCTACGGTAATATCTGTAGTTTTTTAAAGCCTGTTTTTGAGTATTCTTCAAGAAACTAAGCACATACTTCTGATTTTTCCAATTATATATTTAACTTTGTTAATAAAGTTTAGTTAATAAATAAAAATCATAAATATAATTATTTTAGTATTTTAAACAATATCTTGTGCTTCAATGGAATTGACAATATAACATTGTAATAAATAATATCGACTGAAATAAATTAAAATATAGGTTTTAATTAATTAATAAGAATAGTATTACAATATTTCCAAAAGATTATTTTTAATCGCAAGAATTTTTAATTGCCACATATAAGATGCGACTGTCCCCCCAAAACCTAAATCGCCCTGAATCATATCACAATATGAAATTGCTACCTCCCATTAGCTAATAAATTCCCCAAACGGCCTTCAGTAGGCTACAAATACAGTATTTCTACCTAGTCGAACACTTGAATAAGCATTATCGTTTAATTAAATGTATTAGCATTATTATTTGTCACATCTAAGCAGATTTTGCTTGTAATCATGTAGAATATTTTTATGATAAATATTTTCTTTTAAAGTGCTGATAAATAAAAGTGATTAAAAGTGCGCATTCTAATTTTACCTTTTTAAAATCCGAATATATTGGGAGAATGGCTTAAATTAAATACTAAATACTTTTCCTACATATTCTATGCTGAAATGGCGGTGCGTCTTATATACTGTAAATACAGTACAGTAACATTCGGGAGACGAATTTCCATACATTAAATCGATGATTCATGATACGGTGCGAATTATTTCTTTAATTAATTAAGAGGAAAACATTAATCCAAACCATCGATTTCCTTGTCAGACCATCTTTATTTCGTCAATGCCATTTCAAGAGCTTTCTTCCCTCTTCAGTATGGACATTTTTTTAATTATTATTAATTAATCGACAAGACATTTCTGCAGTAAGTTCGCTTAAAGCAGTGATAAATTTGTTACAAATTCGTTTATTCTTTCTTCCGGGCAGTTAAAGGGATTACGCACTAATTTAATCTACCGCTCTAAGGGAGCTGCAACGAATTCGATCGGTCGAAAAACTCCAGGAATTTTTCGGGGTGGTCTGTCTCGAATCTCCATCCCTCACTAAGGCGCTAGATTACCCAGGTATGCTCATACGCTTCCGTCACGTGTGCAGCCATATTGGTCCTTTTGACGTCATATTCCAAGATTTTTAAATTTAGCTGTATTTTATAACTAGTTGCACTAAATTTTGGCAAAGTTTATCATTTCGACCTTGCAAAATCTTAAGATACAGTTGAATTTATGATTATTTTCGTGTCTCTTCTATTGAACTTCTACGAGAGTCGTCTGCTTTCTAAGGACCAACATGGCGGATGAGCATACCTGGGTTATCTAGCGCCTTAGTT
>NW_019385143.1:0-8265 GCF_000671375.1 Centruroides sculpturatus | reverse complement strand
AAAAAAAAAAAAAAAAAAAAAAAAAAAAAAAAAAAAAAAAAAAAAAAAAACTCCTCTTCGTGCTTACAGGGTGGAGTCAAAATGAAGGAAAAAAGGGTTTATCAATAAAAAATTTTTCTTAAAATACATCATACATTACGTTCATAATATTACAGCATTAAATACATAATTATAGAATTTAAATTATTTTGAAGAAAATATTTATGAGTCTCAATTTTTTTCCTTATGACTCGTAAATATCATGTACACATACCTATCGATATACTGTATATGTGTGCGTTACTACTTTATATTTTCATTATATATTAGTGCTTCAATACAGTTGAGTTTCTTAACTATATTTAATAAACTGAAGAACGTTTGTTAAAAGTTTATATAAAGATCAGGACACCCAGAGGGGACACATGGGGATTTAAAAGTTAATGTTATTTTTACTAACAGAAAATTAAATTTTTAAGACTGCTTTTTTTATTAAAAACACTATACTTTTTCATGTGTTAAAAAAAGGCAAAAGGGAAGAGGCCAACAAAGGGGAAAAAGGAGTCCTGTAATAGGGGGGCATATAAGTTCTCCACAGCCTGATGAAGATATTGCCAATTTGTAACCTAGAAAGGTAAAGTAACAATAAATGACACTTGTAATGACCTGGTTTAAGTTTTCCAGTAAGGTCAATAACTTCAAGGTCTGGTTCATGTAACACAATTATAGAAACTTTTACATCAAAAATAAAATAATATAAATTTAAGAAATATTTTGTAAAACATTCCTCCAAGTCCTTATTAAAATTTATTATTATTATTGTTTCAGTTAGATTTGAATTATTATATACTGCAAAACTTAATTGAAATATTTTCCCCTTATTAGTGATGAATATTGAAAAATATTATTAAAAATTAATTTAATTCTAGAAAAATATAAAAATTTGCACATCTTATTTATAATGGAATTGCAATTTAATTCTTATTTCTAAGATGTATAATTTTTTGTTTCCAGATTAAAATTCTAATTGCCTTATCTTAAATACAATAATATATTGTTTTCATTTTATAAATAACTGTATATAGAACTGTAACATCTTGTATCAGTATGCTTCTCATTTTCCTCTAAAATATATCATAAAGCAAATGAGTTGTTATTTTTAAATATTTTTACCCAGTAGCACACCCAGGAGGGCCATGGTGCCCTGGCATCCTCCAATGAAAAAGGAAAACAAACACTAGAAAATTTTCCAAAAATCTTTTATTTTTTATTATCTATTATTTTTTATTTGTATTGTGTAATGTCTTCTAATTTTATACTAATTATGAATTAGTAGTCACATAAGCTGGAAATTTTATTTAATTTGGATTAGAAACTTTTTTTTATCTGTTCAACTCTGCTTCCCCAAGATTAAATCCTGACTGCCATTGATTTTACCAAAAAGTGGAATGAAAACATTCATTTTTTTTTGGTAAGAACATTTACAAAACAATAATTTATTTGCTTTTCTAGTATAAATTTTACCGGAACAGGAAGATAAACAAAAAATGTAATATATTAAAAAGCTTCTTGCCTGTATTATTTAGTAACAAAAATCTACTTAATTACTTATGACTAATGAATAGGCTCATTATACACCCAGCCTATTTAATTAACTTAACTAAAATTCATTTTGGCCTTACTTTTCCTTATCAATTGGATGAAATACAAAAATCAGAATATATGGTGACAATTGCCAACATTACAATATATATTAATACTACAATTATTATAAATTATTACATAAACCTTATTAATAGGATTCTAAATTATTGCTAGGTCAGTAATGCAACAATATTAAACAAGTCCAGTAAAAACCTTGTAAAAAGTCCTATCTTCTTTATGGTTATAGTAATTTTCTATACTTCAGTCTCCATCACATTTGATAGATATGCTGGTTAAATTTCCTTTTTTTGATTTTTATTTTTAAATGAAAATTGAAAAGGAAATTTAAGCATACCTATCAAATGTGATGGAGACTGAAGTATAGAAAAATTATTATAATCATAAAGAAGATAGGACTTTTCACAAGGTTTTTACTGGACTTGTTTAGTATTGTTGCATTACTGTCCTAGTGATAATTTAGAATCCTATTAATAAGGTGTATGTAATAATTTATAATAATTGTAGTATTAATATATATTGTAATGTTGGCAATTGTCACCATATATTCTGATTTTTGTATTTCATCCAATTGATAAGGAAAAGTAAGGCCAAAATGAATTTTAGTTAAGTTAATTAAATAGGCTGGGTGTATAATGAACCTATTCATTAGTCATAAGTAATTAAGTAGTTTTTTGTAAAAAAATGTAATGTTTTCATTCCATTTGTTTGTCTGGCATATTTACTGTAAGGAATTTAACATTTTTTCAACAGACTGTTAAACAAATTTTATATTTAAACTAGCAGATGACCCCAGTACTGCTTGGGCATAAAGTAACAATAGTGAAAATTAAGATTAATAGATTATAGCTGATCTTACCCATTTTCACTGGGTGCAAGAATTAGGTCCTCCCTCATCCAAGACTAATTAGAGAATTTTTAGATGGGTCTAAAAATATGTTCAATTTTCTGCAGAAATACATATAAAATAGTACAGTGGAAGTGGAGTTCTTCAGGATAATCCTTAACTCTTCCTCTCTCCCTGCAGGAGGATTTCGAAAAATTCCTTCTTAGTGTACATTCTCATGATATACCGTAACTGTGTACAAAATTTCAACTTTCAACTCCTGACTGTTTGGGCTCTGCACTTATTATCATCATCAATCCATCTCGATTATATATATAAATGTTCCTCCTGATGCAAAGATATTGACAGTTTCAATTAATAGATAAAAAAAATTCTAATGCTATTCATTTAAGTGTACAAAAGTATTTTTAGAATTTCTGGTTAAATTGCTGAATTTTTATCTTTAAAATGCAATTAATAATATTCTAAACTCTGACATTTTATATCCATTTGATTGATTACAAACAATATAACTTCCTGAAGCCAATACCATTTACTATTAACTGTCTATTAACTGATATTACTAGAAAGTTTTTACTTACACTATTCTAATAACACAGCGTACAAGTACAGTACATTATGTACTGTTAATATTGGATATTTATTGATTTATAATCTTTAATCTTAATGTCTATCTCAACAGTTCTCAAGTAGAGCTTTATTTATATAATTTCATAGTAAGACTAGCTGTTACCCGTGACTTTGCCCATGCAGATTTTGCAAGCAAACCCCATTTATATTCAGTATTTCAACAACCATAGTAATTGTTATATAACACCTACCACTGAGAACAATGAGAATTGCTGAGAATCAAACAAACTATTTTCAGTTTGATCAATTCTCTGGAATGTTTACAATCATTCTATAATCAAATCAATATGCAATAACAAATCTGAATTTAAAATGTTTGGTTCGAACATTTGGTTAAAAAATTGAAATATATAAAAATATTTATAACAATGTCTTAAATGTTATCAATTTAATACACTAAGTACTCAATGAAGACTAAACATAGTTGAAAACAAAAAATCACATCTAAAATAGTACAGTATAAGCTGTTCTTCAGGTTAAGCCTTAATGCTCTTCCTCTCCCCCCAGGGGAATTTTGAAAATCTCTTCTTAGTGTGCGTTTTCATGACATACCCTGTGTACCAAATTTCACCTTTTTAGGTTCAGTGGTTTGCTCTGGGCAATGATGAATCAATCACTCAGTCAGTCAGTCAGGACAAGTAATTTTATATATTTAGATTAATATTCCTTTTTTTTTTGCTATGTTTTTTCCCTAATCAGTATAATTGTTGGTTTTTTGAATTATAATTTTGAAATGTTAACAATATTTAATTTTATTGTTTTAATTACTAAACTTAAATTGTAATATTGTGTTTTTATAATAATTTGTTGTTATATAACATATGTTAATATGCTATATACATTATTATAACATAAGCAGTAGTCAGTACTGTATGTGGCATCAGGTTGAGGCATCTTGCAGTCTCAGTCATACTAATTTCTAAGAATGTATCAATATTTAGGAATTCTAGTCTGATATGTAGTTCTTAGATTAAAAAATAGAAAAATGGATGTTAAAATATTAATGGTAAACTATTACATACTTTTAATAGACAAATATTTCTTATATATGTATGTAAGACATAAATAACATGTTTTTGTGGTTGAATACACTTATAACACTATACTTATGGAACTCAAAATCCTGTAAACAGTATTTATGGCAAGGATGACACAAAGACTGTGTTTATACATGATTTTGATTTCAATAAGTTATAGGTGTAGTCTAACCACAAAATAACGTATGACAATTCATTTATAATTAGCAATTATGGCATTCATGAAAATTGGCACACGAGCAGAGCGAATGGGCCAAACTTCCACTCATGCCATAATTTCCTATATTATAAAACTAATTGCATAATATACTATTGCAATCATGCTGATTGTGAGATCTCACTTGGTAACATCAAAATTCTTAAAAAAGAAAAATCATCATCAAAAGAAAACTTTGAACACCTAGAAATAATTAAAATGACAACAGAAAATAGAATGAATTTAAATACTGTTGTTGTTGTTAGTGAGATGTGACATATATTGCTGCAAAAATGAGAAGAATACTTTTAAGATAGTATGAATACCTCATAAATAAAATAATCTCAGACTAATTTCTAATTTATTCTCTTTAAAAAGTTAATAAATTAAAAAATTTTGAAACCAATCTATTGCAATTAATTATTATTCATAAAAGTGAAACTATTGTAAAAATTTATCAAACTATTTAAAAAATGCACTTTATTTATAAAAATATATATACAGTAAGTAATATATTAACAATTAATTTGAAATGCTAGTAAACAAATAACATCAAAAGTGTAAATCTTAATGTATTAACCATACATCCACTCAAAGAAATCAAAACCTATATAGAAGAATTTTGATTTTGGATGGAATTGGATCTATTTTCTTAGGTGGTATAATAAACATTCTCACATTTTAATTAATAAAATACAGTTATCTTTTAATAGGATTTTTAATTTTGTACTTGGAGCAATTTATTTTAGACACTTGTGTGAGGCTTGGAAATGGTCTGAAATGAAAGGAAAAATGTATTTATTAAAACATTGAGAAAACAAATGTAAGTGTCAAGCCACTGACACTGGACTTTGACATTGTCGCTCATAAAGAATAGATGGAAAACAAATTTTAAGACAAAAGAAAATGAAAAGAGAATTGTTTAAACTTAATATGAGCATAGGTGTCTTAGTCATTGATAAATCATGATCAGAGCCAAGAGGATGGTGTCAGATAATCCATCCCCAGGGTAGACCTTTCTCGCAACCTAAGTTGGTCTCAATTTTCACCTTGAGACAGGTAAGAGACCAATCAGGGAGCAAGGAAGGGAAGGTCCAACCAGTGGAAAGGAAATAGAGAACAAAAAAGTATATAAGCCCAAGTGTCCAAGGACAAGGGTTTGATCTGTCAATCTGTTCGAATCGTCTGATCTGTTTGTTGGTTCATTAGACTATAAGAACTTCCTGTTTGAGCTGAGAATTCCTATTTCATTGTTGATCAGAAATTGACTTTCTGCCAACCTGTGTACATGTCTAAGTCTCCAAACCTCAACTCATTACTGACCTCGGGCATACCCTAAGAAGACAAAAGTCCGACAAAGATATGAACTCCAAATCTTTCGGACAGACCTATAGAATGTAAGCATATAATGACCCAATAAACATTTTTGTAAACTCTTGTCTTTTTCTGCCTCAAGAACCGCCACCCACATATGCCAGGACTCTAGACTATCCTGACGAAAAGGAATAAAATTCCCTCCTCTAATTGGTTACTTACACTTGGTTTCAGTGTTATTTGCTCATTAACATGTCAGCCATTCAGTTTTTATAAAAAAGTGATAAGTTAAAATTCATCATGAATTGTTCCTGGTGACACTTTCTTTGTGTCAACTGGAAAAGCCCAGAATGAAGATGGCAAACTGTTAACATCTCTCTCCCTCTTGGCAAAAGCAGAAAATGATGAAATACAATTTCCAATAAAATGATTTGATTGTCCCAAAATGGCTAAATCAACATGTGGATCATCATTGTCTTGTTTAAAAGCTTTGACCTATAATAAAACAATATGTTATTTGTTATAAACTTTTATATATAATAAATTTTATATTGTGTTCAAGATTTCTCTTTTTGTATTCACCTTTAAATACTTTAATGCTTCATTAATAGCATTGATCATATGGTCATTATCTGATGCTACAAACACTGAACGAGCTTTCACTGCTTTCACCACTCTCTTTAATTGTTGCAAGATGGTGTCTTTAGATGGGAAGCATATTTCATTAGTAGCAAAACCATGTTCATTGTTATATCCTAGGCATTGAGGGGCTGAAAACAATAATGGGCTGTGCTGAATATGTTCACAGGCTCTACTCTAAAAGAAAAAATCTGTTTAATTAACAAATATTTGAAAAAACATTTCACGAAAATAAATATGTTTCTTACATTTTACATTCTATGAACCACTTACTATTACAATTACATTCTATGAACCACTAAACTATGCGCTACTTTCTCTTTGAGTTTCATTTCCAAATGTGACACACTAATTTTAAATTATTCAAATTTATACTTAAAAAATTAAAATTTCAAGGGAATAACAATGGATTTGATTTATCTAATAATTCAAATTAATCAGATTCAACTTATATAACTTTAACTATGTGTTCATCATTAAATATTTTGGCAATGAAGAACTCTAGTAATCAAATCTACAAAGGAAAATTATTTACTGAAAAGTAATTCCATTCCAAGCATTGTATTTACTGTTGATTTCTAACAAAACATTAAGTACAATTTGCCTTGAGCTGAGCAACTTGTGATATTATCCTTTAAGATAATTGATGGACAAGAAATACATATAATTTTATTAATTAATAAATTCACTTATAAACATATTCAAAATGTAACTTAAAAATACTAATTAATTTTGAATCATTTGTAATAAGTTTTTATTAATGTAATAAGTTTTATTAATGTAATAAGTTTTTATTAATGTTCAATATTAAAAAAGTTTGCTCATAATATTATAAACAACTTTATCAACATTGAACCTTAATAAAACCCCTTACAAATATGCTCAACAGGAAAACACTTGGAATCAATACTGAAAATTTCAATTTCAAAATAATTTTAGATATTAGATAAAATGATAAATACTATTAAAAAATTGATAAAATCATTTGTTTAAATTTTATAATTTATAGTGTTTATAGTTAGCATTTCTAATTGTGTACATTTTTAATATTTGCTTAAAGCAGTGTTTTTCAACCTTCTTGAATACGCGACCCCTTTACAAGTTAAAAAATTTTGGCGACCACTTTACAAGTTAAAAAATTTTGGCAACCCCCACGGCCATATTAAAACTATGTCAGTGATTTTAAAAACTACATATTTAATTTTCTTTCTGTTGAGATTTAAATATCGATCGAAAAACTAATTGTACTGTAAAATAAACAGGCACAGCCTTCTCACTGAAATTGTAGTTTTTTTTTATTGTAGTGTAGGACCTACAAACACTTGTCTTTTTCTTTTACCCGCAACCCCCCCGTGTATGGCTTTGCGAACCAGAGGGTCCGACTCACAGGTTGAAAAACACTGGCTTAAAGCAATGTGAACTGTGTTTAGTAAAGAACTGTCACTGAACTCTATTATTTTAAAAAAATATATTTTGTAATTTAGAATGTTTCATTATTATGAATTAAATGCATTACACCTGTGATGACATTTTTAAAGCAAATATAAACATCTATTAACCTAATTTTTAGATTAATGCTAAATAATTGCCAGATTACTTGACATTTAATTAGTAATTAGTAGCATTATTATTGCCTGATATAATCTGGCAATTGTTTGGCATTTTTTCTAATGTTTATATAGTCTTAAGCTTAAAATTTTTTTAAGTTTAGCACATACAGTAGAACGTCATTTATCCAAATCAATTGGGGACTGGGGTTGTTCGGATAACTTATTTTTCGGATAGCCGATTGTGTACGAAAAATATATTAACCTATCCCATCCTGAAATTTTTCTCTGTTGCGTGTCGCTTTGCATTAAATTTTCGTCGATGTTAAGCCTAATGTAAACTTTTTTAAATAATAAACGTGGCTATTTTATCGTTAAAAATTATTTCTTTATTTTGTACAAACAAAATAAATA
>NW_019385142.1:336033-361688 GCF_000671375.1 Centruroides sculpturatus | reverse complement strand
GATTTTGAGCTTTAGCGGTAACATATATAACCTTAGGATATACAGATCGCTATGTGGTTAAATGCAATTATTCTATTGACTATTTTCACAAAGACAGCAACTAATTTCTAAGCTCTGTTGCTTGCCTAATTTCTATTTCGAGAGAGAGTTGACAATCTTTCTAGCCCTAACATACATAATACCTCTCAGTCGTAACGGAAAGTTGTTAGTGACTTAATATAAATTTTATCAATTTGGACATTAATTATTAATAGGACAATTATACTGGTTTTTAAGTTTTTATGCAAGAATTGAGGAAAAGTTCTTAAAAAGAAAACAGACTTTCTTTATTGAGCTACCTGTACACATACATCTGTTCATATCTGTATTTCGGGCTATTATGCCCCTCATCAGCAGATTGCAATTATGATAATGTTTAACTATAAAATAACAGATAGACAATTAAAAATAAAAATTAAGATTAAAATATTACAATATATGTATAAAACTTAAAATATACAAGCTTCCAATACCCGACAATATTTGGTTTTTGTATTGGAGACTGAAATGCTTCATATTCCTATTATAAAAATTTATTTTACGAGAACTAAAACCTTTACATAAGCTACTAAAATTATTTCTGAAGGAAACATTTTACTTTATAATGCACAATCAAGATTCACTATGCTGGCGCGTGTGAGCACATTAACATATTTATACGCTTTCTTTATCTAAGATGGCTGCCCATGATTGGTGGATAATCCTGCCTAAATTATTATTTATTCTATTTTTTTCCTTTTTTTCTATTTGTGTGTTCATATAACTGCTTTTTTGTAATTATTTGGTTCTTTTTTCTTTATTTTCACAGTATCTAATTTTATTTGACAATCATAAGTATTACAATGTTCAGCCACTGCAGAATTTGCATAATTACCCTTTATAGCTTGTGTATGTTCTTTTATTCTTGTTCCTAATTTTTGTTTGGTTTCCCCTATATAAGTTTTATCAGGATCACAACTGCAACTAAATGAATAAACAATTTCTTTTTCGACCTATATTATAAATTTTTTTAAACAAATTATTTTTTTCTGCGATTAAATTTACTTTATCTTTTAGAATATTTTTGGTATATAAGTAAAATTACTGTTTCTATTATCTTGATTATTGATCCAATCCTTCCATTTTTCTAATATTTTCTTAGGATAATTGTTTAGTAAAAACATTTTGTTTACTTGTTCTATTTCCAGTTGTTGGTCTTAAAAATAGAACAACTAATTTACAATTTTTTTCTATGTACATTTTAAATATATTAAATTTCATTGTTTGAGGAATATTAGACTTATAATTTAATACTTTTGGTTTCTGCATAGGTTTTATAAACTTTTTATATTCTAAATTATTATTTTTTCTAATTATTTAAATAATTTAACCTATTATTCTCTTCTATTTCAGCTGCAAATTTTATGGTTTCTTCTATAGTATTGACCTGTTCTAGAATTAATTCATGGCTAGTTTTCTTATCATCGAATATAATTATGCAATCGTCTATGTATCTATTGTAAAATATGATGCCTTTTATGTCTCTAATTCTCTTATCTATTTCTATCATGACAATCTCTGCTAGTCTTGGGCCTATACAATGTCCATCGGTATCCCATCTTTTTGTCTGTAAAATTTGTTCTCATACTTGAAAAAATTATTTTCTATGACTAACATTCAAAATTTAATAATCCATTCTGGGGCTTTAATATTCTGTAAAGAATTTACAATATTATTTTTGGTTATTTATTTGGGAAAAAAAACTTGTTTAAAAGAAATTTATATTATAGGTCAAATAAGAAATTAGTCGTAATGACGTAATGGATGAAAAAGAAATTGTTTATTCGTTTAGTTGCAGTTGTGATCCTGATAAAACTTATATAGGGGAAACCAAACAAAAATTAGGAGCAAGAATAAAAGAACATACACGAGCTATAAAGGGTAATTATGCAAATTCTGTAGTGGCTGAACATTGTAATACAGTCGACCCCCCCCATAACACTGTTGATTATTCTGTTTTATATGAATTCCATGTTGTACGAGTCACTTAGATTTTACAAATACGTGAGCAGTTCACAGCCCGGCACACGTATTTGTAAAATCTAAGTGACTCGTACAACATGGAATTCATATAAAACGGAATNTCTATTAGCTTGATTATTGATTCAATCCTTCCATTTTTCTAATATTTTCTTAGGATAATCGTTTAGTAAAAACATTTTGTTTACTTGTTCTATTTCCAGTTGTTGTAAATAAAGTCTTGTAAATTAGTTGTAAATTAAATAAGTCTTAGAAAAAATTAAAAATAGAACAACTAATTTACAAGACTTAATTTACAACAACTGGAAATAGAACAAGTAAACAAAATGTTTTTACTAAACGATTATCCTAAGAAAATATTAGAAAAATGGAAGGATTGGATCAATAATCAAGCTAATAGAAATAGCAATTTTAACAAAGACATAAAATCTGTAAATTTTTCTTATATACCAAAAATATTCTAAAAGATAAAGTAAATTTAATCGCAGAAAAAAATAATTTGTTTAAAAAAATTTATAATATAGGTCGAAAAAGAAATTGTTTATTCATTTAGTTGCAGTTGTGATCCTGATAAAACTTATATAGGGGAAACCAAACAAAAATTAGGAACAAGAATAAAAGAACATACACAAGCTATAAAGGGTAATTATGCAAATTCTGCAGTGGCTGAACATTGTAATACTTATGATTGTCAAATAAAATTAGATACTGTGAAAATAAAGAAAAAAGAACCAAATAATTACAAAAAAGCAGTTATATGAACACACAAATAGAAAAAAAGGAAAAAAATAGAATAAATAATAATTTAGGCAGGATTATCCACCAATCATGGGCAGCCATCTTAGATAAAGAAAGCGTATAAATATGTTAATGTGCTCACACGCGCCAGCATAGTGAATCTTGATTGTGCATTATAAAGTAAAATGTTTCCTTCAGAAATAATTTTAGTAGCTTATGTAAAGGTTTTAGTTCTCGTAAAATAAATTTTTATAATAGGAATATGAAGCATTTCAGTCTCCAATACAAAAACCAAATATTGTCGGGTATTGGAAGCTTGTATATTTTAAGTTTTATACATATATTGTAATATTTTAATCTTAATTTTTATTTTTAATTGTCTATCTGTTATTTTATAGTTAAACATTATCATAATTGCAATCTGCTGATGAGGGGCATAATAGCCCGAAATACAGATATGAACAGATGTATGTGTACAGGTAGCTCAATAAAGAAAGTCTGTTTTCTTTTTAAGAACTTTTCCTCAATTCTTGCATAAAAACTTAAAAACCAGTATAATTGTCCTATTAATAATTAATGTCCAAATTGGCAAAATTTATATTAAGAAACTACAGGACAGTAAGGCAATAATAATAATTAGCTGTTAGCAACAATTATTGCTTCCTGGAAGAGTTGGAGTTGCTGAAATGTCTTCCAACCTGTGTCTTCTCCTTGGGCTGGATCAAGTCTGTTGAATGGAGGTCAGGGAGACGAAATGGGCACTATCACCAATTATAACTTCCAGTTTGATCACACACCTCAAGCTTCTGGTAGCTCTCGCTTTTATCCTATTGTCTTGGGAAAGGGATCACATGATCATCAAATGTTGACGATGATGAAACCTTTTTGACAGCTAAGTGTCAACTTTCCCATCCGATTGTTATTACAAACGGTGACCTCTGATCTGATTCTCGCAAGGAGCATTTTTTTCAATTGGGATATGTTTAAAATTCAAAAAATACAATTCACATCAAGTTTTTACAATCCCCTTAAAATCTGCGACCTCACAATAGTTAATCTCACTATAATCATAATTGAATTACTATCTGTAAATTCAGATCATGTTTACAAAAATTTTTCAAAAATTAATGCAGCTGCTAAAAATGTTTTTTCTATCTTCTGCAACATCAAAAAAATTATGATAATCCTTATGTAATTAGTTACATTGTAATTATATTTCATACTCGAACATCCACTGCAATANTTAATGCAGCTGCTAAAAATGTTTTTTCTATCTTCTGCAACATCAAAAAAATTATGATAATCCTTATGTAATTAGTTACATTGTAATTATATTTCATACTTAATTTATAAACTTCAAGTTACCTTAAATAACAAGACAAAATTGTTTGAATATTCTAAAAAAAATTTTTTTTTTTTATATTGTAAATATTGGGTTGTTCAGAAAGTAATTTCGTTTTTTTCCGTGGAAAACAACACAATATTTTTATAATATATAATTCAATAAAATATTTATTTATCGACCATTTTGTTCAAATACCTGTTATCAAGTAGCATGATTTCACATTCATAAAAGTTTTTATTGTTGCTTACAGAAAACTGATCCAAGTGATTTTTGACATTGTTATTTCAAGTAAATGTCTTACAGTTAAAAAAATTTGTATAGACTAGAACAAGTAATAGTCTGAGCGTGCTCAATCTGGAGAATATGGTCGGTGTGATAGCAGGTCCCATCTAAGTTATAACAGTTTCTGAGGAGTTACCAAACTTGTGTGAAATTTGGCATTATTGTGGTAAAACACTACACCTGTTTTGTTGATCAATTCTGGCCACCTTTTCTGTTTGATGATATTACTCAATTTCTTTACTCGATGGCAGTATACTTTTGAATCAATTGTTAAATTGGTAAAAACTCCAAAAAAAAATTTCATTAAAATCTCACCAAAGAGAGCATCTCTGTTTAAGAACATGTGGAACCCATATATCGAGCTTTGAAACAAAACCAATTTGTTTCAAGTACTCATAAACAGTTCAATTTGACATATTTAATCTCTTAGTGATTTCATGTGTTGTTATTCCTCAGTTTGCTTCAATCACTACTTTTATTTTGTTTTCATTGGCTTCAATTGGCCATCCATAACATGGTGCATCTTCAATATTGAAATTGCCAGAATGAAATTTTGTAAACCAGTTTTGGCACTGTCATTATGTCAACATATCTCCACCACATGTCACATGATTTTTTTCTTGCTTGAACAGCATTTTTATTTTTTTAATAATAAAAAAGCAAAATATGCCGAAAATGCTGCTTTCGATCTTCCATATTTGATGGGACACAAAAAATAAACAATTGCACAAAATCAAACAAAATTTTTTACAAATAAGCCTTAAAATGCTAGCTGTCAAAATATATAATGATAATATGGTTTACAATGAAAATGGCGGGAAAAATACGACTAATCCGTCTAGTGGTAAAAAAAGAAATTACTTTGCAAACAACCCAATATTTAAAGAAAATAACAATATAATAAACAAAACTTCTAGATCTTTAATTTTGCAAAAATTATTTGTACTGAAGAAAAGTAAGTTAAAAATTAATAATAATGCTTCAAAACATAAAATACTACTTATTCATGCATGACAGATATTTCAAAGTACTTACACGTATAATGGATATTTCAAAATATACGCACATTTAACAAATTGTTAATATTTCATTTTTTGAAATATCTGAATATTAGTAATATCTCAACTCTGTAAACATTAAAATATAATTCAATTTATTAACAAAACTATATAATGTTATACACTAAACAATTTTATTTCAAAATGTTTAAAAAGTTAATTAGAAAAACTTAATCTTATATCAACCTAATACAGTAGAACCCCTCTAGTCCGCCCTCGGCTAGTCCGTCACTCCGATTAATCCGATCGTGGTCAGAGTCGAGAAACTTGTCCCGACTTTTCAGTGACTCACCGTCCGTAGCGTTCTTGTGTTCGTTACAGTATATGTTTTACATTGTGTGTACAGTACCTGTACAGTTTTGTGTGTGTTTTCAATATGTCAGGAGTGAAACGTAAACACGTTACTTTTTCATTAAATGAAAAATTAACAGTGCTATAAAGACTGGACAAAGGGAAGATTGTTTAATTTACTTTTTTCTGATAATCCGACCATTTTTGCATTCCAACCATACCCCCAGTCCTAAAGGTGACGGATTAGAGGGGTTCTACTGTAATAAATAGCTTTTAAATTATTAAAGAAGAATAAATGCAACTGTACCTTAGAAATAAACTACAGTAATACCCCGAACTTACGCGATAGGTGGGACCGAGCGATGACCGCATAAGTCGGGGTATAATTTTGCAATTTGTGTAAAATCCAAGTCGGATGTATGTAAGCTAATAAATGTTCTTGTTAATCTTATCTCGTCTTTTGATTCGTTCACGGTTACAAGAAATCACCACATATAGTCTCTCAAGTCTCCTTAGATATAACAAACACAGAAATAGCTACAATTTATTTTGTGTTATTTATGTGTCGATTCCGCGCGGCACGTCCGAACACGTAAGCTAAACAATAGTGTGGGGGGAGTGAGTAATCAAGAATTGCGTGGCACTCAAACAAAAGACAAATCGATGAGATTTGAAAATCGCGTAACTCCGGGTTCGCGTAAGTTGAGGTATTACTGTATTATCCAAAGTATATTTATAAATATCATGACATTTATAGATACAGGGTGATTCAAAAGTCACAGAAATTTTAAAAAGTCAATAACTTACGAACTATTTACAGTAAGATGGGGTTTTCACAGAAATGCTTAGAAAGAAACGGGATTTTTTTAGGTGTAATAAAAATTTTAGTACCAAAATAGTTACATTTCTTGCCATAGATGACACTTGATAAGTTTACATAATTTGTGTAATTGTTACTAGAGATTACACTAAAGATATTTTTATTTTTTATTATTATTTTAACAAATTACAAATGCTTTCAGTTTCCTACAGCGCCATCTATGGCAAGAAATAAAAATTTTAGTACCAAAATAGTTACATTTCACATAAAAAAAATCCTGCTTCTTTCTAAGCATTTCTGTGAAAAACACATCATATTACTGTAAATAATTTGTGAGTTATAAATTTTTTAAAATTTCTGTGACTTTTGAATCACCCTGTACATTTCAGAACTTAATATTTTAATGTATAACATGAAGAGTATTAAAAATAAAAAAAATTTTTTTTTTCTATTAGAACAGCTGCTACACATTGAATGTTTTGAATAATATAGCAGTTATTTTATTATTCAAATACAAATTACCATTACATTTTCACTAGATTACAAGCTAATCTTAAACTATTAATGTAACATAAAAAAAATATGACACTATGTTAGTTAAATCATATAGCTTTTACTAGGACATCGCATGACTGTCATATCACGATAGGAAAGAAGCAATCCCTGCACCTGTTAGGCACAGAAGAGGTGATCTTGTACAATATCTGACAGGCGTGGACAGGTGAACTTTGCATTCACCACAACAATACAGACTATCCTCATACCTGCAGGCAATGGGGGAGACAATCCTAGCACTGGCCAAATGTGGAAAGACAATCCAAGAACAAAGCAATTGCCATCAATTGCTTTGTTCTTGTGTTTTGTTCATTTTTTGTCCTTATTTTCCATTTGGCACATGTAATACCATTTTTATTTTGACCTCTAAGCCTAAATTCCATTAGATGCGCTCATTGCATCAGAGCACATACACATTGTCACTAACACCTCTGTATATCGAAAACAAAGTCATGAACTCCTATTTTTACTTTCTTGGCTCTGTTATAGACAACAGAAAGAAAGTATGGCAAAACCCACCCCCAAGAATTTTAATTTTTAGACTTAGGGGACCTTGAAACATCAAGAAATGCAAAAACAGTCAGAGTTTTCTTTCTGTATGTATGAATATTAGTATGTTTGTGTTTGTGTGTTTGTTTGTGTGTGTGTGTGTGAGATTTGTTTACCTTCTTTGAAGCTTAATAACTCCTATGCTTTTGAAAATTTCTGAAATTTTACGAAAGGTTTGTGTATTAGAAAGATTCATGCTATTAAATTTTGGTGGTTTAAGGTTGATGAAGTGGGGAGATAAAGGTTGACTGTGTGTCATATCTTGAGTAGGGTCAGACTTATTGACAATTTTACTCATTATCAGCATTTACAATTTTTTTTATAAACTCATCCCTATCCTCGAAATTAAGCTTTTTGCCATTTATAATAATTAAAAATATAAACAGTTTTTTTTAGATGAAATATTGTAACAGATACAGCCCCCATAATTTTGGGTAAGTTGAGCGATTCATTGCTGATTTTTTAAATTTAAAAATGGACCCACATTACATTTCTGGATTCCTCATCTAAATTAATTAATGGAAAATGGCAGTTTTATCAAAATCAATCCATTAAATTTTGAGAACAAATTCTATTCTATAAGCCTGTGGCAATTAGTTGCCGACAAAAGAGTTCAGGTTGCACAATTGAATAGGAGTCCGTACACTAGACGAGGAGTCGACAAAAGGACGAAGGCACGTGTTCGAATCAGTCTTTTAAAACCTCCGAACTCCCTCTGGTGGCGATCGGACGAAGTTCGGAATTGGTCGCCACAGTACTACCCCCCAAGTGCCGAAGGCACGAGGAGCTAGAGGAAGCGAGGATTGAAACGGACTCGACGTCCTGAGCGGGTGGTCGTCGATGAGGTGGCCGGGGTGGGAAGCGACGTGTCTGTTGGAACTGGCTGAACCGGAGTTTGCGACGTTGTGGTTGGTGGTGGGACGTCGGGATTTGATTCGGCTTCGGGAGGTGACGAGAATGCAGGCTTTAACCGATCGATGTTAATAGCTGATGTTCGTCCGTCGATTCAGACTTTGTATACCGTTCCCTGCTGAGACATCACTTCGTATGGTCCATCGTAGATTGGTTGAAGTGGCTTGCGAATTGCGTCACGACGAATGAAAAACTTGACTGCAGGTGGACAGTTCCTTGTGTATGAAAACTGTACGTTTTGAGTGTGTGGACGTCACTACTGGCCGCAGCTTCCTCATGGTTTCGCGGAGCTGACCGACAAAGGAAGTTGGGTCGATCATTGAGCTTGACTCTATAGTGAAGAACTCTCCGNCCTTGCAGGAGTGTGCGAATATTTGATTCTTGGTTTTCCGAGTGTAGCTCAATGAGGCGTTTCTTGAGGGCCTCGTATTTTTCGCTGGCCGGTGGGTGTAGAATTAAGTCACTGACTGAGTTGAGCACCTCGGACTCGATTGCTGAAATCACGTGGTTGAATTTTGTGGAGTCCGCGGATATCCCGGAGATGGCAAATTGTGCCTCAAGTTGCGCGAACCATAACGTCGGATTCGGCTTCCAGAACGGCGGAGGCTTAACAGCGACTCGAGTTACGTTGACGGCCATTGTTTCTGGCTGGTCGCTGAGCGGCATGCTGATTTCCAGAACAAAGGATGAGAGCACAAAAAAAATCGGTTAAATGTGAAATGCACGAATTGTTCAATAGCCGGGCGTATGAGTGGAGAGTTCCGATGAGCGAGAAAAAAATGATACGCTTACCTAGCGTAGGTGCGGAAAGTTACTCGACCTTTGTTCTGTGGCCATGTGGTTGCTCCAAAAAATATCACAAATTAAAATATACGGTGAATCCGATTTTGCAGATGAAACAATAATCGCTGAAATTAATGGCGTGAATGTCCAGATGAAATTGGATTGAGGTTGGATCACGTCCGGCTCACCAATGTGGCGATTAGTTGCCAACAAAAGAGTTCAGGTTGCACAATTGAATAGGAGTCCGTACACTAGACGAGGAGTCGACAAAAGGACGAAGGCACGTGTTCGAATCGGTCTTTTAAAACCTCCAAACTCCCTCTGGTGGCGATCGGACGAAGTTCAGAATTGGTCGCCACAAGCCCATACAGAATGTGCTAGCAACCATGAGACATCGCATGAAAAAATCTTGCAATTTGTGCAATATCACTTTGTCGTGCATGCTCATGAAACGACTTTATATCTTGAAAATGATGTCATGGACTCTCATTTTTTATTGCACTTGATTGATTCCGCATTGCAATTAATGGAAAATGACAAAGTTTAATCAAAATCTATCAAACAGATTTTGAGAACAGACAATTCTGTAAGCCTCATAGAAGAAGCTTCAGTAATGCACCACTTCAAAAATTACTTATTTTCAAATTTAAGAAAACTGTCAACAAAAATAGAATTCAAATTCACAGCTCTTACAAAATATGATATAAATTACAAATCAGCATTGAACTTTATTTGAAAGTTTGATATGTACGTGTACTGTACAATATATAAAATTATTACTTCACCTCTTTTTATTCATATAAAAAAACTTATCAAAAGTATTTCCAGATCAACTGAAAACAATATTATCTCAACTTTTAAAAAGCTAATGACCATTTTTTTAATTATATGAAAATACCTTTACATTAAAATATTTTATAAATAAAAATAGATTAGTTAATTCACAACTTAACCAGAATGCTAAGGTTTATTTGTTCATTCATTCTTAAATTATGGAACTTATCAAAAATATTGAATATTTAAAAATAAACTGAAACTTACTAATTTTTAACTGTTTTTTAATGCGATCTTCACACTTTTTTTTATATTCTATTTGAATTTGATTAAAATCTGACATTATATCTACAAGTTGCCGAGTGAGAGCATTTAACTGAAAAAAAAATTAATAAATATGAAACAATTACACACTTTGAAATTACTAAGATTAACAGATAAATAAAAATAGAATTACATATAAAAGTAAGAAAAAATTTTCTAAATTTTGATTTAAAATCTTCAAATATTAAGCAAATATTTTTAAAACAAAATTTCTTTTGTATTTAAAAAATTATGTATTGAATTATTATTAATATTGTAATAACATACATAATGTTTTTAACCCTAGATAACTCATTCGTCCATGCGATGATACACTTCCGCTCGAAAGTGAAGTTCACAAACTTCCCTGCATCCCCTGCCAGTCATTCTTTTTTTACCTTAATAATTTGAGTAAACAGTGCAGTATGTGATGCAATTGTGTTCACACGTCAATTAGAAATTGACTTACGGACATCCCGTAGTCCGCTCAACAAAAGTTTAGTTGCTACGTAACTTTGTTGCAAAGGTATGTACTGTACATTACATTTCTTTTTATTTTTTTATAGGTTAATTTATCCTGAATATGAAAAAAATATTCTGTATCATGTGTATTTGAATATTTGTCTAATGAAATATGTGAAGACTGGTGACATAATGTGTACTTTTGATACAATGATCATCTTTTTTTCATTTTTGTTGTATATATTTTTATTATTCTCATATCCTATATTTCTTATTTTTAGATGGATTTGAGGATTCAAGAGGAGCAGATATGGCAATGGATTAATTCAGAAACAGAAGACGAGTATGGGGAAGAATCTAATGGCAATAAGACATTAGTTTTGTACAAAGCCAAGTCAAATAAAGTTGTTTATGTTTTGTTGATTATTCACAATCAACCTAATGTCAATGAAAATACAGGAAAACCATAAATAATACACTTCTATAATAGTACAAAGAGTGCGGTAGACACAGTAGATTAAATGTGTTCAAATATGAGTAATAACAAAAAAAACCAAAAGGTGGCCATTATGCATGTTTTATAATATGCTAAACCTATTGGCAATCAACAGCTATACTATCTATGTCTCTAATAACATTAGAAACAAAAAAAAACCAATGTCTCGGCGAGATTTATGAAGATGGGAGACCAACTCATGGAGCCCTGGCTACAACAGCGACTTTGAGGCGTGATATCAGAACCATGATACAGAAATGATAAGCTCAGTGTAGAAGCTCCTACTCATTTTGTCGAATCTGCATAAAATATGCTATTTATATCCATTGAAAGCTCGATGAATGACAAAACACCATTGCATGAAATGCAAGAATGCAGTTTGCAGCCCCCATAATGTGGACATATATAGCAACTGTGTTTAATCTTATTTCCTAAATATTTTGTTCTTATTTAGTTTCTACTTACCCCTACTATTGTCCCATGTAACAAGTTCCTATTTTTATTAAACAATTTTTTGATATTAACGTTTTTTAATGTGTAGTTATAATGTAACTGAGAATTAAGTTTAGTTATCTAGGGTTAAAAATATGTGAAATTATTAGAATTCAATACAATTATTTAGTATATCAAAATTATTCTGTACTGAGAATAACTGTTTAGACCAAAATGTTTAATTGCAATAAATTTTGTAAAGCAAAACAGCCAACATAAAAACCAATCCGTTAAAATTACAAATTTTTTTTGTAAAATTTTCATGTTTAATATTTCATGTTCAAGTTTATTATAAATAATAATTACAGTTTTATATTAAAACTCAAAAACATCTCTAAGAATCTGAGATTTTAAAAAAACCTTTAGCAATAGAAATTTGAAAATCATTTTTCTAATTATTCCAACTTCCTCTTAATATATACAGTAGACCCCCCTATAACACTGTTGATAATTCCGTGTTATATGAATTCTATGTTGTATGAGTCACTTAGATTTTACAAATATGTGAGCTGTTCACAGCCAGGCACACATATTTGTAAAATCTAAGTGACTCATTGAATTCATATAACATGGAATTATCAACAGTGTTATAGGGGGTCTACTGTATTAATATTTTTGCTTAAAATGTGAAATAGACCAAATAAAAAACAATTATACAACATATTTTGTATAATCTAATGTTTCATAATAATCTGCACATTGTAATAAGTAAATATTTAACACCACAATGCAAACTTATTCTATAATCCTTTTTATTACTCTGTATATATTAGAGATTTTTACAATTTTGCCATAAATTCAAAAATAGCTATCAGTTTTTGATAAAGTAAAACTGGCATTTATAGAAATCTCAATACCAAATTTCAGTTCCTTAGAAATTTTTATTAGTATAATTTTGAAATAAATGCAATATAATAATCTAAATTTTAAATGGATATCTTAAATGCACTTAACACACATTTAATATAAACATAGTTTTCTACAAAGAACATGTTAAAGAATTTGGTTAGTTCAAAATACAGCTACTTCAAAATTCAATGTGAAAATTCTGTCCAAACCGTGATGTGTATGTTAACTCATTTGTTTACATTGAAGTATCTCCATACTCAAGACAGTGGTTCCCAAACTTTTTTGACTCTTGGTGCCCTTACTAAATGCAGATTTTCCTAAGGCACCCTACGTCAAATTCTAACAAGTACAGTACATTAAATTCTAACATTATAAAAATTTTATAACATTTTGTGGCACCCTTGTCAGGAAGCTATACAGGTATACCTCGACTTACATCGTTCCCGATTATATGTCATTTGTCAAAAAAGTATATGGAAAAATAAAAATCAAGTTTAAGTCATTTTATTTGACTTTACGTCTGTCCGCCACAAATATTGAATTTGTAATATCACTAGAAAAACGTTTAAAGCACATAAAATCATATTAAAATATATACATTTACAAGTATGAACTGTATTTACAGTACATGCATTCGTAAATTTAGATTAATTTTTTCTGTACTATATTAAAAACTAAAATTTATTTGTTTGTAAGCTTAAAATAGATCCTTATTAACCATATATTATTAAAAATGCATTAATAAATAAAATACAGAACCGGGAATGGTAATTTATAGTTTAGCCTAGTGACAAGTAGATTCGGAGACAAGTAAATTTGACTTAAGTCGTTTTTCGACTTATGTCATCTCTCCTGGAACCAATTACAGACGTAAGGCAAAGTAAACCTGTATTATTACTACTAATTAATGAAAATATTTTTATATATACATAGCTGTATTCCATTTTCTTAATTAATTACATCATTTCCATGAAGTTTGGCATATTGTACAGAAGTATCTTGTGATGTTCTATGTGAAAGGGAATAACACAAGTACGATACACAAGGAACAGACTATTTTCGCATTTGAACAACAAATTTTCAGGTCCCAACTCTGATACAACTCCCAGATTTTCCTTTGTGATAATAATATACAGAGCCGTAACTAGGCAGGTGTAACAAGTGCACCTGCATAAGGCCCACTTGGAAGGGGGGCCCAAACTGCTGTTCACAAGAAATTATTAAGTTTTAAATTTTTCCACCTTTCTACAGTGCAGTTTGGCAGTTACATTTCGCTTTACTTAGACCCTAGATGTCTGCTCACCAGTGTTCCCAACTATGGCGACTTTTAGAGGGACGTAGTGAGGTAGCGGAGATCTCAGACAAATCAGCCAAAAGTAGCGACTTTTGAGATTTTTTAATTTATTTTTTGAGAAGTTTAAATTTATGTTTATAGTTTTCAAATTTACAGATTTTTCTCTACTTTATAGAGCTCTCTGGCAACTACTAATATTATTATGATATACAAAACTGTATTTCTAGATTTTTCTACAGTGTGCGGAGCTAGAAATCTGTAAATGTAACATTTTGTAACAAAAATAAATCTGCCTGAGGATTTTTTTTAAAATTATTAAATTGAAAACGGTAACGCCTGAATAAAATCTTAGTCTCGACATTGTAAAAGGCGTGCAGAAATTCTGACATCATTTTTTGCTTTATAGTGGTATGCATATGTGGTGTATACCTGAACGGCAGATTAAGCGATAAGCGAACTTTGCGAGTGCATAGAGCCTCAAAGGGGCTCCCGCAGTCTTTAAAATGCTACTAAAAAAAGGGATTGCGAAAATGCAGAAGACAGAAATAGTCCAGAAAAACACTTTGATATATATAGATACATGGAAGTAATAAATGACATAGCTTTATGGCCAACAATATTAACAGATGCTATTATTGATCATATTCTTAAAACAAACCAAAAAGTATAGAAAAGGGATTTCTTAACAAATGAAAAAAAAAATAGTTAAGATAATGGAAATAGATAAAATGCCAGATAAAGGAAGTAACTTGACACCCGAAAAATTATTTAAAATACAAATTTACAATGTTCTTGACACTCTATTGTGTCAAATAAATTGGCGTTATGAAAGAATGAAACTATCTGCGACGATTTTTGCTTTCTCTGTGGCTGGTCTTTACAATACACGATTGTTGCTGATTTAAAAAAAATCAACTGCAGATCTCGCTATTAAATATAGCAAAGATTTAAAAAAGTACGAATTCACCAAGTGAAATTGAAAGTTTTAATTTTGAAGTAACAACTCTTATACAAAATATAAAAACTGCATCTCCACTTAATATTCTACAGGCTCTTCATGATTTTGGTTTAATTGAGTTTTACCCAAATATCAATATCACTCTTCGAATATTTCTAACTCTTCCCGTTTCTATTGCTTTGTGCGAGAGAAGTTTTAGCAAGTTAAACTTAATAAAAATTATTTAAGATCAATTATCGGACAAGAATGATTATCCAATATTTCTATTATTTCAATATAATACAATATTGTTAAAAATATTAATTACAATGGTGCAGAGCCATAACTAGGGTATGGCCAATGTGGCCCCCACCATAGGCGTAGATTTAATAAAGGCGCCAACGAGGTTTCAAAATAATATGTATTCGAAATTAATAACACAAAAACATTTTTATATTTATATAGGGTGTACATATTTATACAACGAATATTTTGAATTATTCGAAAACGGTTAAAAAATTTCGTAAAATTTTGCTAATAGAGATAATTTGTTAAGAAGATTATTTATTTGTAATCTTGATGTGCTGTGTCAAGGTGATTTAGGCAGCCATATGCCTATTGCTGGGGTAGGCAGGACTCTTAAGCTGCCTAGGAGAAGGAAAACTCTGATCAGAAACTGTGAGGAAGGCAACGGGAAACCACCTCAGCTATACCTCTCTTGTTAATGGAAAGCAGAAAACCTATTTATCGTACTGGCAAATATGGGATTCATCTCCAAAAGAAAGGTGTCATGCCCGGCAGGGGAAGTTATGGGGCTTCCCAGGTCATCACCACGCGAAACCCCCACAGAAAGAATTCGAATAGGAACATGGAATGTAAGAACCATGCTCCGACCAGGTAAGTTGGAAAATGTCAAGAGCGAAATGAAGAGGCAGAATTTGGATATTCTTTGGCTTAGTGAAGTTAGATGGGAGGACAGCAGTGATTTTTTTTAGCAATGAATTCAGGGTTATTTATTCTTGTGGAACTAAAGGAAAGAATGGTGTAGCATTTATTTTAGGTGAGAAGGTAAAAAACTCAGTTGAAAGAATTGAATGCAGAGGTGACAGAATTTTAATGATTAAAATAAAAAGCAATCCCATGGATATGATGATATTTCAAGTATACATGCCTACTGGAGACTATGACGAAGAAGTAGAAGAAATTTATGACCAAATTGAAGATATAATAGAAAATGATAAATCTAAGAAATGCCTAATTGTTATGGGAGACTGGAATGCATCTGTAGGAGGAGGAGGAGATGGAAAAATTGTGGGTAAGTTTGGGCTAGGAAATAAGAATGAAAGAGGCAAACGACTAGTTGAATTTGCTACCAAGCATCAATTAATAGTTGGAAACGCATGGTTCAAACAATCCAAATGTCGACTATACACTTGGAAAATGCCCAGAGACATTGGAAGGTATCAAATAGATTATATTCTTATTCAAAGTTGTTTTAGGAATGCAGTCAAGAAAATTCGGACATATCCAGGAACAGATGCAGATTCTGATCACAACTTATTAACTGCAGATATTGTGATGAAATTGAAAAAAATTTTGAGATCCAAAAGAATAAAAAGATGGAATTTGGAAAAGCTAAATGGAAATACTGGATTAAATTTTAAAGAAAACCTGAAATATAAATTAAAAGAACTTCCATATGACTTTGACTGTGAGTTTGACCCAAACGAAAATTGGAAAAGAATTAAAGATACAATAAAGGAATCGGCTGAAAATTTTCTTGGATATGTAAATGGTGTTAGAATAAAAAAACCTTGGGTTACTCAAGAAATGATTGAGAAAATGGATGAAAGAAGAAATTGGAAAAATATAAATAATGAAAAAGGGAGAATGATGTACAAGAAGCTAAATAATGAATTGAGGCGTGAAACTGGAAAAGCTAGAGAAGCTTGGTTAAGTAAGGAATGTGAGGAAATCGAAGAACTGAACAAAAAAGGCAGATATGATCTATCATACAAAAAAGTCAAAGAACTAACAAATGATCGCACCCACCAAATTCTGAGTATTGAAGACAAAGATGGAAAAGCACTTTTAACCCCAACTGATATAATGGGCCATTGGAAAGAATATATTGGAGATCTCTATGGAGAGAACACCAAACCTAAAGAGTTAAAATTGGAAAAATCTTCTCAAATAGCTAATGATGAAAGAGGACCTATTATCATGAAAGATGAAGTTGGATTGGCAATTAAAGAATTGAAAAACAAAAAGTCAGAAGGAGTAGATGGAATACCAGCTGAATTTCTAAAAGGGTTAGGCAAGGAAGGAATCGAGAAAATAACAGACTTATGCAATCTCATATATAAAACAGGAGAATGGCCTGAAGACTTTGCTCAAAGTATTTTGATACCTATACCAAAGAAAGCAAAAGCTAAAAAGTGTAGTGATTTTAGAACAATTAGTTTAATTTCACATGCCTCAAAAATCCTTCTTAAAATCATTAACAGAAGACTCTACAACAAGGCTGAAACATTTCTATGTGAAGAACAATTTGGATTCAGAAAAGGAAAAGGAACAAGGGATGCCATTGGCCTCTTGAGAACAATCTGTGAAAGAAACATTGAGGTTAATAAGGATACGTACATTTGCTTTATTGACATGGAAAAGGCTTTTGATATGGTTAACTGGACAAAGCTAATGGAAATCTTAAGAAAAATAGGAACAGATTGGAGAGATAGAAGACTCATTGCTTCACTTTATATGAATCAATCTGCCATTATCCGAACAAAAACTGGAGAAAGCAAACCATGCAGTATTGGAAAAGGAGTCAGGCAAGGGTGTACACTTTCACCTACTCTTTTTAACATTTATCTTGAGGAATTAATGAATGAAGCCATAAGTGAGGACAGTCTCGGAATTAAAATTGGAGGCCAATTAATACAAAGTATTAGGTTTGCAGATGATATTGCTTTACTTGCACCAAATGAACAAACTCTACAATGTTTGGTAACAAAACTCAACAAAACTTGCAAAAAATTTGGAATGAAAATTAACATAGCTAAAACAAAAGTGATGAAAGTTGGAAGGCTAATTAGCAAAGATTTGAAAATCCTAATTGATGGAAACAAAATAGAGCAAGTTCAACATTTTAGGTATCTTGGCAGCATTATTCAGGGAGATGGCAGATGTGAAAAAGAAATCAAAGAACGAATCAGGGCTGGAAAAATGGCTTTTTATAAGAAGAAGAACCTTCTTATTGGAAAAATGAACCAAACACTTAAAAAGAGGCTAATAAAATGCTTTTCCTGGAACACAACTTTATATGGAGCAGAGACTTGGACCTTAAGGAAAAAGGAAACAAACTACCTTGAAGCATATGAAATGTGGTTATGGCGAAGAATGGAGAAAATCAAGTGGACAGAAAAGGTTAAGAATGAAGATGTTTTAAATTTGGTCCAGGAACAGAGATCTCTTTTAAAAACAATACAAAGAAGAAAAAATAACTGGCTAGGTCATATAGTGCGAGGAAAAGGATTAATGCGAGTGGCATTAGAAGGAAAAATTGATGCAAGGAAACAAAGAGGAAGAAAAAGAAAAGTATTGATAGATGATGTTTTACTAGGCAAAACTTATAAAGAAATAAAAGAGGAAGCCCAAAATAGAGAATGTTGGAGAAGGAGAATTCTATAATTTGACTGCTTTCCACAGACCTGTCATAGGACAGAACACCCATGAATGAATGAACAGGGTTATCAGAATGACATTTTAAAAATTCGAGGGATTGTAGAGGATAAAAGTTTGAACATTTTGATATAAGGAACCTATAGCTGGAAATTTGAACTAAAGTGTCTACAGTGGTAGGAAGTGCTTGACCGCCCTTCAATTTGGTAGCTACCCTTCTGTCCATTGACGTCATGTTATTGCTGCGGATGGAAGACTGTAAACACACAACTACAGTGGTCTAACTGAGCCTGTGTACAGGACGTTGTGTACTTAGTGACTGTCATTCTTCAGGTCACAGCTTGCATCCACTGGCGCTGTGCTGTAAACACACAGCTAGTCAACGTGAATCAGTGTACAGTTGTCTGCTTATCATGCTTTATGTACTGTGGATACATTCTGGCTTCTTGGAGGGTAACTACACATTTGGAGAACTTGCTAATATGCATTTGTGTTATGGTGAAGTTCAAGGAAATGCTAGTGCAACATATCAACCACATGGAACGTGCAAAGTGCTGTAGTAACATTCTATCACTTTTCCAGCTATAGGTTTCTCATATCAAAACGTTCAAAATTTCATCCTCTACAATCCCCCAAATTTTAAAAATGTCGTTCTGATACACCCTGTATAGTATTTAAACATCACTAGAAATTTTTTTTACAATAGCATTTTTTTAAAATAAAATTATTTTTTTAATCATAAAAATTAAAAAGGTGCCATTTTTATTCTTGGCCATAGGCATCCAAAATCCTAGTTACGGCTCTGTGATGGTGTAATTAATGAATTTGCTAAAATGAAAGCCAGAAAAATTCAATTAAAATAAATCTCATTAAAAATCTATTGTAATGTATTTGTTTTATTATTTTCCCAAAACCAAATAAATTAAGGGGCCTAAATGCAAATTCTTGCACAGGGCACAGGAATGGCTAGTTACGGCTCTGATAACATAAAATGAATTCTTTGCATGTGGGATATCGTTACAATTAACAATTTAGATGAAATTTATATACAGTGGTATGGATTTTACAATCACAGATCAAATTTTTAACCTAATAACTTACCTACTTAAAACTAAATAAAGAAAATAGGCATATAGATCAAAGATGATGAAAAGGAAGGATTCATAGGAAAGGGCAGGGCTGGATCATTGCATAGACAAAGAGACAAATGTCTAGGGCCTGGTTTTTTGAAGGGCCCGGTCAAACTGTATTTTGAAAAGATTTCTAAATAAGATAGTTTATTTTCTGTTGGACAACTGTATATAATAAACAAACAAACAAAATTATATTGCTTTTTATATGGTTGTTGTGAAATTTAAAATCTAAAAGAAAATGTGTTCTTATGTTTCTTCTTGTGGGAGAGGGAGGGGGCCTGGTAAGAATAAAATATTTAGGGCCCCAAAGTGGGTTAATCCGGCCCTGGGAAACAGGTACCAAAAATCTAGACCAGGGATGTCCAACCTGCAGCCCAAAAATTAATATTTTTATGAGGCCCACTGCACCCTAAATTTTTTAGGTACATTTTCATTTATTTTGGTAAAGTATGTTATAAAAATTATTCTCGTTTTACTGGATACACTTTGATATTGTAATGATGTAATTGGTGCTAGAAAACTACTACCCCACATGCATAACATACTGTTGTAAACAATTCTTTTCGTGTATGGAAAACATCAAAACTGCTGAAAGAAATAAGTTGAGTGATTCCAATTTAACTAACATTCTTAGATTTAAGACTAGTATCATAAAAGACAATATTGGCAATACAGTATTATAAAAGGAAGGCAATGTCAAAAATCACATTAAATTTATTTTTGCGAGTATAATTTCTTTTTTTACTATCAATAATACGGTATTTTTGTAATTATATATATTTGTTATTAAAATTTGATATTAAAATATTGAACTTTTTAAAAGCATATATTTATATAAACTATCTTTGTGGCCTGCTGAATGTACCTAAATTTCTAATTTGGCCCATTTGGAAAAAAAGGCTGGACAACGCTGATCTAGACAAATCTTTCAGTATGCTGGCTCGGTTTCAATTCTAATGTCCTTACAGATGTGCTGCTCTGAACCTTTTATTCTTCTCAAAATATAGGATTTTCTCTGAGGAGTCTTCCACTTTAAAATCTTGCTTATGATCTTCTTATAAGTCTCTTACTCTGATATAATACACTCCAGCTCTTATCAATGCCAAAATGACCCACAGCCTTTCTTGTACACCTCTTGCTTCTAAGGTGTCCAGCCAAAAAGTGCTTCACCAAAACGAGTTTTGCCCTCAGGGCTTCCTGCATTCTATTGTTTGTCACCCCACATCCTGGTAAAGAAGGGTTGGGTCTGAAAGTTCTCAGAATATGGAAAACAAAAGAAACACAAGAACAAAGGGATATGGAGAAATGATTAGCAAAATAAAATATGAAATTAAATATATACATAAAATATGGCATACTGCCACAATCTGAATCTTGGATAATTTGAAGTCACTATTTCATCTGTGGTGATATGCCATATTACTGTATACATTTTAGATATAAGTTTAGTTTCCTTTCTTCTTTGTTTCCCCTTTTGTTTTCTCGAATTTTCAACTAACATTCTTTCCTGTGGGTGGGGTAACCCATTTCTAAGAACCACATTGACAATGGGAAGTGAGAGCCCCAAGGCTACTATAACAGATAAGGAGGGTCATCCTTGGGTCGGACTCTCGGTGAAGGCGGACGTGTGAAAGTTATGCTCCTGCTCGTCGTCTAGAAGAACAAAGGGAGACAAAGGTGGCCCGCAGAGGAGAAAAGACCTTGTAATGTAAAGAGAGAGAGACAAACGTCCCTTGTATAAGGAGGATCATTGAAGAGATCCAATTAAAGATCATTGGAAAATGAATTATAGTGGTTCCCCACCAGAAGAGCATCAATACCAACCAGAAAACCCGGGTATTCTTTATAACCTCTTCTTCTATCATAGTAAAACTTTTTGTTAATCTTCCTTTCCTCTTTTAGTTTATAATTTAGTGTAAGTATTAGTTATAAGATTACAAGTCAGTCTTTCCTTAATTGTCACAAGTGGGTTCACTTGATTTGTATTTATTCTATTCCTTGCTCCTATTTTGGATATTCTGTAATGCTCAGAGTTGGAATCCAAAAAAGAATCCTATATATTACAATTCACGTGAAAAAAATAAATAATTGTTGTTATTTATTCGTGTACTGCCTTTCGTGGACCATTGTACACTCGTGTGATTCTCCACACATCCCTTGAATTTTGAACTAACAAGGATTTCCTGTATCACATTCCAAACAAATATAAAAATCACAGTTTACAATAGGAATCTAAAGTTGATTGTTTATGCTTTTTCTCTCTTTCATTTAGCAATTGCCTGTAAGGATTTATTACAAGTAACACTGATCACTTAACAATAACACTTCTTCCTAAATCATGATCATCTTCAATGTCATTCAAAAACATTTTTAAATCATTGGTTGCTAACACTTTTTTGATAAGGACTTCTTTAATTTAGTCTTTCTTCTCCCTTGTTAACAAGTTTTCTTAAATCTTCCACTTAAAAATCATCATCATTTGCATTTAATGCAAAACCTTCTATCCTGTTACATTCTCTTCATCCACATTTTTGAAACCTATTGAGCCACACACACACACAATCAAATGATTGCCTTAAATAATAGGGCTACAAATCTGCTATTTTAATTATTAGTACTAAGTAATTTCCTACTAGAGGTAGATGTTACTGTTAGGCCATATAGATAACATCATTTCTAGTCTATTGAATGTTATTTTCATCTTCTAGTACACCTTATTCTTTTTGTCATTCCTCATTTATTGCAATACACCACACTGAAACACACCTTACAAAGTTTAAGCAATGACTAAATTATTCCAATGACACAAAAAACAGTTTGTTTTACACACCTAAAACTTGGAGCATGTGACGAATTGACACTGTTAGGTAATCAAATGCCTTCCAGGTGTTGTCCTTGAAATTTTAACATTTTTTTATGTTAAATGACACTTGAAATTGCAACTTCATTATGTTAAGGCTTTGTTAGCAGAGGTAATGTTCACTGAGATATTTTTTACTTCCTATTTATGTATAGGCATAAGATAAAGTATATAAACTAAAATAATAAGTACACAATAAAATAAAACAGTTAATACAAAGTAAGCAGGAATACATTATTTTAATTTACTATTTTATGTACTCCTGCTTACTTTGTATTTACTGTTTAGTTTTATTCTTATGTATTTACTATTCTATTTTATTTATGCTATATTGGCAGTTATGTACATGACTATGTCAAATGATGTCATAATAGTCGAGGTAATCCATAACAGCAATGAGCCACTTGTTACATGAATACAAAGTGAGAAATTGTTCCAGAGGACCCATTCTGATGGTATTGAAATATTTGTGATGTGGCATAATCAACACTGAGTTACTTGACAGATATGTTTGTAATGTTGGCCATTGTCAACACTATTGGATATAATATTTGATGTATCAACTCATTTCCTTCCAGTAATGATTCTAGGCTAAGCAGAAATACAAGCATATTCTATTTGGCCAGCCTTTGAATCATCATAGCAAGCTTAAATAAATAAAAATTTCATAGGAATGGTGAGACAAAGTGACAAAGTAACTCAATCAAGATCATAGCCCCATTGTAGAATTCCATCGAAGACACTAAAACACTGAGACTCAGCATTATGTTGTCTCAGTGGTGATATTCGAAATATTTAACAAAGGGTTCGCTAACAGAAAATGTTTCCTAAGCCCCAAGCCCGAGATATCTCGGGCAAGTTACGTAGAGTTAAAAAAACTCGGGCGTTTGGACCCCCTAAAAATTTTTTGTTTTTTTTTTATTTTTGAAATGCTTTTTAAGTCTCCAAATTTTTTCAAAATTTTTTTCCCGCGCGAAAAAATTTTATCGCGATTTTAATTTACCTTTAATGACGCACGATTCACGCTTAATTGCTTTTTAATTGTTTTTTAATGGGAGTTTGATATCAAATTTCATTCATCGTTCTAAAGTTGTAGTGCACGGATTTTACTTCGGTTAAGTTATTTAAAGCTAGTTTCTGATGTCAAAAACGACCTCCGATAGTTTTTAAATTTTTTTAATTAATAGATTTTATTATATATAAGTTTAATTAAGTCGGGGGGTCGGAAATCGCAATAAAAATTTTAATTTTTTAAAAATATACGGCCAGCTAGTATTCACCCTACTATAAACCCATCGCCTCCCGAGACTTCTATGAGAATGTCCCGGGAAATCCAACTCCAGCTGTGTTCAAGGTCATCCAGCTGTTTAAACAATGACTCATCAGCGTCAGATTTCACAGAAAGACAAGACAAAGGAAAATAAAATCTGAAGCTTTTTCTTCAGAATTAACGCATTTCTTTCGTTTTTTCAGTTTTAAGTATTTTTTATGTTTAATTACATTAATATCAAAAATTGCTAGAGTCCCAAGGAGTTAACTGCTTTCCCTATGACTTTTTCTCAAGAAAAAACTTTTCTAAATCATTTATTTTATCATTAGGTATTATTATAATAATAGACAGATGTCATCGTTTCTCGAAATACAATATCTTTTTTATTTCGCTGTCGATAGCCCGACACGTGTTCCGCAGCCATCTTGTATTTTCTCGCGCGCGTGGGATTGTGGGATCTCTCGTATGACTGGACCTAGTTTCAAGAACTCTCTTGAGTCGATTGCGATTAAATCTCATTTCAGTCGAGATTGAAACGATCGATGGAGGTTGCACCATGGCGAACGGGGTATAAGGCTCTAGTTTAGTAGTGTTACAGAGTATAATACATATTTTTTAATATATTTTTTAAAAGAAACAAAACCACCGAGAAATGTTACGTGTGTTTAACAACGGGTTCAGAAAACTTTGAAAATGTTAACAACGGGTTCGGCCGAACCTGTGCGAACCCGCTGAATATCACCACTGTGTTGTCTGATAGTTGCCAAAATCATATCCAGTCATTGATAATGTTGCTAATTCAGAAATGAATATGCTGTTCACTCCATAGTTCAACTGAAAGTTAATTGGATTATAACAGTGTTTCTCAACCTGTGGTTGATTGATGAGGCAGAGGCAGTCTTTGTTCAATGATGATTCACTTTTAATAGTTTACTTCCAATTTAATTAATTATGTTTCCATATGTATTTAAAATATGCTTTTAGATTTATGTCCAAAATCTTGGTAATACCCAAATAGGTTTAAAAAATAATTAGGACTACATAACAGTCTGTAGAATTTTTTCCAACATTTTACTGTTCTTGGGCTTAAAAAGGTCAAGAAACCCTAGACTACACCATTGGCATTGAGATGTTCAGGATCATACTTATGAATAATGGGTGACATCATAATCTTGAAGGCACTGCACCCATCAGGCATAGCTAAAACAATTGCATGTTGTGTTCTGATTATCAATTTGACATGTATAATGTCACTTTATTTCATTAATATCATAGATTTGTTTCAGGAACATTCTTCCCTCTTCAATATAGTGCTTGGGATAAATAGAAAATTAATGTATCCCAGGCACACTTCCTACCCATGCTCGAGTCTGACTTGACAAGGTCCATAGCGTTACAAAAAACCGGGCGTTTGGGCCCCTGAAATTTTTTATTTTTGGAATGTTTTTTAGGTCCCCAAATTTTTTCAAAATTTTTTTCCCGTGCGAAAAAATTTTATAGTGATTTTAATCAACCTTTAATGACGCACACTTCACGCTTTATTGCTTTTTAATTGTTTTTTAATGGGAGTTTTTTATCAAATTTCATTCATGATTCCTAAGTTCTAATGCACCGATTTGACTTCGATAAAGTTATTTAAAGCTAGTTTCTGATGTCAAAAACGACCTCCAATAGTTTTTTAATTTTTTTAACGCCATGATTATTATTTAAAAA
>NW_019385142.1:299489-334854 GCF_000671375.1 Centruroides sculpturatus | reverse complement strand
GTTTCTCGAAATACAATATCTTTTTTATTTCGCTGTCGATAGCCCGACACGTGTTCCGCAGCCATCTTGTATTTTCTCGCGCGCGTGGGATTGTGGGATCTCTCGTATGACTGGACCTAGTTTCAAGAACTCTCTTGAGTCGATTGCGATTAAATCTCATTTCAGTCGAGATTGAAACGATCGATGGAGGTTGCACCATGGCGAACGGGGTATAAGGCTCTAGTTTAGTAGTGTTACAGAGTATAATACATATTTTTTAATATATTTTTTAAAAGAAACAAAACCACCGAGAAATGTTACGTGTGTTTAACAACGGGTTCAGAAAACTTTGAAAATGTTAACAACGGGTTCGGCCGAACCTGTGCGAACCCGCTGAATATCACCACTGTGTTGTCTGATAGTTGCCAAAATCATATCCAGTCATTGATAATGTTGCTAATTCAGAAATGAATATGCTGTTCACTCCATAGTTCAACTGAAAGTTAATTGGATTATAACAGTGTTTCTCAACCTGTGGTTGATTGATGAGGCAGAGGCAGTCTTTGTTCAATGATGATTCACTTTTAATAGTTTACTTCCAATTTAATTAATTATGTTTCCATATGTATTTAAAATATGCTTTTAGATTTATGTCCAAAATCTTGGTAATACCCAAATAGGTTTAAAAAATAATTAGGACTACATAACAGTCTGTAGAATTTTTTCCGACATTTTACTGTTCTTGGGCTTAAAAAGGTCAAGAAACCCTAGACTACACCATTGGCATTGAGATGTTCAGGATCATACTTATGAATAATGGGTGACATCATAATCTTGAAGGCACTGCACCCATCAGGCATAGCTAAAACAATTGCATGTTGTGTTCTGATTATCAATTTGACATGTATAATGTCACTTTATTTCATTAATATCATAGATTTGTTTCAGGAACATTCTTCCCTCTTCAATATAGTGCTTGGGATAAATAGAAAATTAATGTATCCCAGGCACACTTCCTACCCATGCTCGAGTCTGACTTGACAAGGTCCATAGCGTTACAAAAAACCGGGCGTTTGGGCCCCTGAAATTTTTTATTTTTGGAATGTTTTTTAGGTCCCCAAATTTTTTCAAAATTTTTTTCCCGTGCGAAAAAATTTTATAGTGATTTTAATCAACCTTTAATGACGCACACTTCACGCTTTATTGCTTTTTAATTGTTTTTTAATGGGAGTTTTTTATCAAATTTATTTCATCATTCTAAAGTTGTAGTGCACCGATTTTCCTTCGGTAACGTTATTTAAAGCTAGTTTCTGATGTCAAAAATGACCTCGATAGTTTTTTAATTTTTTTAATTAATAGATTTTATTATATATATGTTTAATTAATTGGGGGGATCAGAAATCGCAATAAAAATTAAAAATATAGGCCTAGTTAATAGTCACCCTACTTTAAACCCTAGTCCTCCCGAGACGTCTGAGAATGTCCCGGGAAATCCAACTCCAGCTGTGTTCAAGGTCATCCAGATGTGTAAACAATGACTCATCGGTGTTAAATTTCACAGAAAGGCAAGACAAAAGAAAATAAATGATGAAGCTTTCTAACCAAAATTAACGCATTTCTTTTGTTTTTTTCAGTTTTAAGTATTTTTTATGTTTAATTAAAAATTTTTTTTAAAAAATGGACAAGAGGGGGTTAAAGAAGGGAGGAAAGTTCCTGAAATGCATATATGGCATTTACAACTTAGATAGTCTAAAAAGGCATGCATTGGTGTGGATTGATGTTCCTTTCGTAAAGAAATAATTTGCAACATAAAAAATTACAATTTGGTTTCAAAGAACTACTTTACAGAAGTTTTAAAATGATTAACATAATCTTATATTCAACAAAGGCGCCAACAAAATAAAATAAATTCACTTTTGTGGCAAATTGTATACATGTGTGTGGAAAGCTTAATATGCTTTAAAATTAATTATAAAAATATTAAAATTAGGTACGTATAATTTTAAAATACAATTTAAAGAGAAAATAAAATTTTTTAAATCAGAGTATTGCCCAAAAAAGGGTATTTCAACAATAAAATAATTTATTGTTGAAAAACCCTTTTTATAACACTTATAAAATCACATACAGTAAAACCTGTCTATGGCGACCACCCACGGTTCCTTCAAAAAATGGTCTTTTAGACAAGTGGTCATCCAATACAGGTGGTCCTGTAATAACGTATTTCCGTACGTATTTTGGGCACTTTTTAGCCATTTCTACTAAACAAAACTCGAGGTGAGCAAAAATAAGCGAATTTTTTCAACGATAGGGCTATATTGGTATTGTATTTTATTTTAAAGATTAATACAATAGTCACATTTTCTCAATTATAATGCACACTTTCTTTTTTCCCACTTAATTAATTTGACTCAGTTCTTTTCGTTCTCTCCTCAGTTACGTGTATTACGTCATCGATATACAAGCGCGTCCTATCTCTCCATCACTTTGCTTTTGGTTTTCGTTAGTTTAATCTTATTTTAACTTTAAAAATACTGTATTTTTTAATATTTAATATTTTCTTAATTAATAAAGTACAATAAGAAAAATTATTAATTAATAATAAAACGATTTTATTATTTTTTCTCATTATACGATTTCATTACAATCGCGGAATCGAAAAAGGAAGTAAAACTGATTTTTGCATTAATGCATTTATTGTTTTTTTTAATATTTTGCCTGCGAAAATTACTTGGATATTATTTTTCTAAAAGTATCGTGGAAATAAGGTAGGTTGATACAGAAACTATTTATCGCGCATGTACTGTATATGAGCTTCGAAATAAATAAATAAAAATAGATTTTATCAAACGATGAGATCAGCCGATTAATTATATCCTGTCCAATATTTTACACCCCCAAGGAAAATACTGTAGGTCTACGATAAAATCAATTTCGTTTTCCCACAGTTAAAATTCGCCGCTAATTGCTGTTGTGATAACTTTAATTAATTAATAATACGATTTTCTAACGACAGCACATTTCTTTCGTTTTTCAGACATTTTCCAACAAACTGAAATGAATTTCCTTTGTTACTAATTTATTAACACCTGCACCTAATTTCAAGGGTGGGAGAAGTGCCCGGGATGGGTTCAAACAAGAGTTTAGACCAGGGGTCGAAATTAGCGGCTCGCGAGCCGCATGCAGCTCTTTGCATAGACGTTTGCGGCTCTTCGGAAATAAACTCCAATTTCATCTCACCTCATTTCACCGCGGCCTTATAACTTATGAGTTTATGAGATAGAGCCGCCGAACAAACTTCAACTTGTTCTCCGTCTGCACATGACCACACTCGCGTTGATCTATATGAGTCACATAAGAGTGGTAGCATTTGAAGCATATCTATATATATAACCCATTGAACTCGTGTCCGTCCATCCGTGTAACGTTATACCGAAAATGGCCACTAGAGGCGCCTCTGTCGTGTGTCGTATTTTGCACATTTAAATTAATATGCGGCTCTCTGGTACTTTTGTTATCCTGTTTTCATGACAATTCGGCTCTTCTCACTTGAAAAACTGCCGACCCATGGGTTTAGACTAATCTATATATATAAAATTGCTTGTCCTGACTAAATGACTCACCGATTCATCATCGCCCAGAGCAAACCGCTGGACCTAAAGAGCAGAAATTTGATACACAGTTAGGGTTCGTCATGAAAACACACACTAATAAGGGATTTTTTGAAATTCCCAAGTGGGGGGAGAGGAAGAGCATTACGGCTTAACCGGAAAAACGGCTTCTACTGTACTATTTTAGATGCGATTTTTTGTTTTTATCTGCGTTTTAGTAGGGTAAGTCATGGCAATGCACACTAAGAAGGAATTTTTAAAAATCCCCCCGCGGGGGTGAGGGAAAGCATTAAGGCTTAACTGGAAGAACGGCTTCTACTGTACTACACTGCTGGCCATTAAAATTGCAACACCAAGAAGGAAAGCAAATAAAAAAAAAATATTTATTGTACATAAACAGTATGGCATAAAGACAAAATGATTAAATTTGCAAGCAGTTTGGGGTTTACAGGGGCACAAAATTAGTAGACACAGTTGCCATCCCCGGCAGCTAAAACAGCCCTTATCCGTTTAAGCATGGAGTCGAACTGGGCTTGGATGACAGAAACGGGCAACTCATTCCATGCTGCTTCAAGTCTATGCCACGCTTCATCAACTGTATTAGCAGGAGAGGGGTGGCAGGCCAGTCTCTCAGCAACCCATGATCAGATGTTTTCAATTAGTGAGAGATCTGGAGACCATGCAGGCCAGGGCAACAAATGAATATCCTCTGTATTGAGGAAGGTCAGAACTCGACGTGCAACATGAGGTCTTGCATTATCTTGTTGGAAGATGGCATTTTGCAGGCCTCGAAGATAGGGCACAACCACTGGATGTAAGATGTCAGAAATGTACCTATCTAAGTTCAAATTACCATTGATCCGAACTAGAGATGTGCGTGTCGTGTACCCAATGGCTGCCCATATCACCACACCAGGTGCAGGGCCCCTAAGCCAATATCAAATGCAAGCAGGCGATGAGCGGTCTGCTTGGAGCCTCCAGACACGTATACGGTCATCAGAATGCTGCACGCAGAACCAGTACTTATCGGAAAAGACGACATTGTGCCACTCCTGTATCTAGCTTTGTCGTTGGGTGCACCAGAGTCTCCGTCTCTTTCTATGCTGCATTGTCAAGGGAAGCCAAAGTAATGGTCGCTGTGCTGACAGTCCACGCTGCTGCAAACATTGTTGCACCGTACGAGCAGATGCTAGACGTGCTGCAAACAAGCTCATTTCCTGACTAATGGTCCGTGATGTGGGTGTACGGTTTTGCACGGCCAACCTCACAATATGTCTGTCCTCTCAGGCATTAGTCATGGGAGGGCATTGAGATCCTGCATGCTGTTCAGTAAGACCCTCAGCAGCCCATCGATTCCATATTCGCATGACAGTGGTTGGATTTCGACCAGTGTGAGTGGCAATATCACAGAACGATAATCCACTCTCTTGAGAGGCAATGATCCTGCCTCTATCGAATTCCAACACTTGCTGGTAAGCATTTCTTCTTCTTATTCGAGGCATAACACGATATTCTGATGAAACCCCGACCTTACAAAGCGATTTATGAATGAAAAATCCACTGCACAACTTTTCTTTTATGCAGTGCTTCAGATGTCCTTTGTCCCTCCTGCATTGTCTAAATGCACTGAAATACTAATCATTTGCATATCCCAACCTCTTCTTCCTTTCATATGATTTTGACGTTCGTACAATCATTCCTTCCTGGTGTTGCAATTTTAATGGCCAGCAGTGTATTTTAGATGCGAATTTTTTTTATCTGCGTTTTAGTAGGGTATGTCATGAGAATGCACACTAAGAAGGGATTTTTCGAAATTCTCCCATGGGCGGGAGAGGGAGAAGTTTTAGTCTTCATCGAGTACTTAGGTGTATTAAATTAATAACATTTCTGACATTGTTATAAATATTTTTATCTATTTTTCGATTTTAAAAATGTTCGAACCGTTTTAAATTCGAATTTGTTATTGCATATTGATGAATATAGAACGATTGTAAACGCTCCAGAAAATTGATCAAATTGAAAATAGTTCGTTTGATTCTCGGCAATTCTCTTCAGCGGTAGGTGTTATATAGACCTAACAATTACTATGGTTATTGAAATATTGAATGTAAATGGGGTTTGCTTGCAAAACCTCCGCAGACAAAGTCGCGGGTAACAGCTAGTTTATATATTAGGAGGGGAAACGTTGTTGAGATGAGTTCTTACAATAGTTTAGACCAGATACATTCGCAAAAGTGGTCGCTTATTACAGGTGTTGTATGTTGTTTCGGACCAAAAATTGATGCCCGCAATCGCGTTACACCGGTGGTCGTTTAATACAGGTAACTTATACGAAGACTCTATGGATAAACTATTCCATGCCAGAAGTTTTTGCCCATTTTGACAGGTGCCCGTCGAATGCAGGTGGTCGCCTAAGCAATTTTCACTGTACTTTAATGTAATAAAATTATACTGGCTTCAGTGGCATGAAAATGAAACTTTCCTTACAGAAAAGGAAAATGATGGTGAAAATAAGAACCAAGTTCTAAGAAATACATGGTAAAAATACTTTTTAACAATCCATTCAATGCCTCCTTTTGACTAATTTGCTTTTCTGTAAGGAAAAACAAAATAGTAGTCACAAAGGAAACATGCAGTATGTTACCAGAAAAAATTTCAAATCTCAAAGTAATATATTTTAGAAATACTATGAGGTTTAACACCTCATATTATTTCTAAAATATAGTTCAACCTTCAATGTCTCAGAATACTATAACATTTAAGTAGTTCACTTGTATAATATCTGCTCATTTTATGAGAGAGTGTTTATTACTGCAGGAAATCTGAAAAGTTATTGTACAGTGAGACATTTGCAATGACATCAAAGTTATATGTATGGTATTGCATACAGCTTAGAGGTCTTGTACACAGTACTGTACATGTAACTTTGATGTCATTACAAATTTCTCAGTGCACAGCAACTTTTAAGACACCCTGTACTTTACTCCATATTATTTTAAATTACAAGATTTTTTTGTATTGTTATTGATTATTATTTATTAAATTTTTATTTCTTAATCAATGTATATATAAAAAAGTACTATAAATTGTGAAAGATGAGAGTATTGAATGCAAAATGCTCCTGACCAAAAATTGATGGACAAAAACCTTTGTGTAAGTGTGTGAGAGAGAGTGCTTATAAATACACAAACACACACACTTCTTGTGTTGTGTGTTTTACTTTTATGCTGATTTTTTTAACTCCAAAATAAAGACTGTTTGAATGATAACTAAGATGCTAAAATATAAAACAACACAAATAAACAATATATAATAAATGCCATTTGACAAGAATATTCTATCAATAATTATTTACTTATAAATTTGAATAAACATTATTTTATGATTTAAATGTAATTTACAAAAAGGAAAACTTTATAGTTCATAACTTATTTACTTATAATCTTAAACATTTTACAGCATTTACAATTACAAAATTAACTTCAATTAAAAAGAATAATTTAAAGTTTAATTATTACATCCTATAACTTATACCTGTGCTTGACGAATCCTAAATTCAGTTGTAACAGTATTAGATTTCTCATCTTCAATGTCTTGTTCCATTACTACATTAAAATAAATACACACTTTAAAATTAGTTTATCACTTTAATAATCATCTTATATTCTTTTAACTTACATTTTAATTTTGCTCGTGTCTTATTAGATAATCTTCTAATAGAATCCATTAATTCATCTAATTCAGCTTTAATCCCTAAAAATAAGTTAAATAATACTTAAATTTATATTATTCACCAACAACTTTTTTAGTCATAAGTTTAATTGCTAATTGAATAGCATCATAATATTTACTATAATTAATGTTATGAATCACCTATTAAGAGTTTTATATTTACAAAANGAAAAGTGAGGATACTTCAGAAAAGTGAGTACAAGTGAGAAAAGTGAGCGACTCCGAGGCATGCTATATCCGTCCCTCACCACTGCCACACGATCACCCTGGATGGATATATCCATCCCTCACTGTTAAGTGGTTAATATCAGTGTGTGTTGATTATTGGCCAAATTATAAAATATTGAAAATAAATGTAGAAAATAAAACCAAATATTTAATAGAAACATCTATAATAATAAATCAAAATGATATTAAACTTCCACCTCTGCCAGCTGAATAGGTGAGGAAATATGAATTCAAAGTAAAAAAGATTGTTTTCTGATTATATTCAAAATTAATGAAGCATTCAAGGTTCATAGTTAAATTTAGTTTTATTTGTAATGTTCTTCTCAAAAATTTTTACTAACCAGTGGGAATGTAGTAAGCAGCTGGGTAAAAAAAAATCACTTAATAATTTTAAACTTTAGATGTTACATATAACATTCTATAATTTAAACTGAATTTGGGAATTGTTTCATTAAATATTCCATTAATGCTTATTAATGCTATATTCCATTTTATGCTTCAAATTCTAAAAAGGATAATAGTGTTGTTGCTGATTTAAAAACGTTTTGTAAATAATTTTTGCAAAACTAAACTGCCTTATTATAACTATCCATTATTTGTTAATACAACCACTCTTCCTCTTTCAAAAACAAAGATACATACATACATAATTAGCTTCTGTGTTTATTCAATTTTTCCACTCTGTTTTATATATATATATGGAGAAAATAGATATCTCTTTTCTCCATTTTTCATATATCTTCTTCCAGTCTTATTTTTTTTCTCTCTCATGTTTGCAATTTCTCTCTCTCTCAAGTTGGTCTTCTGCAAAGAGCAGTGAACTTTTATTACAATAGTATTGCAGCTGATATTGAAACCCACCAATGCACATTTTTTTCCATTCTTTTACTATTTTATCTATACATATGCCAAATAACAAAAGAGGTCAATCTTGATGTAAACCTTGGTTGATTAATTTCCATTCAATTGTGTTATTGCATTTTACAGTTATTTTATTGTTTTGATAGAGATTAAATATTCATTCTTTTTTTATTGATATGATACTTCATATTCTTCCAAGGGCTTCCAGAGCAATTCTCGTCTAACTTTATTGAAGTCTTTAGTGTGATAATAAAAGCTAGATGTGTTTCAACATTATGCTCTGTTTTTCAATTAGTATTTTCAAAGTAAAGACTAAAGACAAAATAGCTTCAAGAAAGGCATATTATGCCTTTCCTAAAGCCATTTTGTTCTTTAGTTTTGGAAATTCTATTTTTTTTACTTTGTTAGTATTTTTGTATACTTGTATCCAGTATACAAAAATACTAGCTCAAGGAGGCTGATTCCTCTAATACAGGGGTGTCCAACCCGCAGCCCAAGGCAAGTTCCAATACAGCCCAATAAATGTGTAAAAAAACCAACAAATGTTTTAATTTTTTATTTATTTATTTATTTCAACAGCATAAACTCAAAAACAATGTTTCACAAAGCCGTAAACCTTTATTCATATTTTATTTTGGAGTGGAAAGAAAATATTTTCAAATACTTGGAGATGTGTGAATGCAGAAAGATTACTAAATAAAGCTTGAGTTTTGACTCAAAGGATTATAGACCCAAATTTGGGAAAAGGAGGGAAAGATGACAAAGGACAAAAGATGTAGTAGTAAGAAAGATTAAATAGATCTTCTGTTAAGCAAATATGGACCTGTAATTTTTCAACCTTTTTCATTTCTTTATCTTTTGTCCTTTGTCTCTTTTTCCTGCACTTGGGTCTATAATCCTTTGATTCACAACTCCAGCTTTATTTAGTATTTCTTCCAACATTGCAAGATTTGGCTACATTGGGCCAAATGTGGCTACTTTTTCTTGTTTGACGTAAAAAATATCATTTGGCGCTTTGGCTACTTTTTCGGTTACATATTATTTATAATTATATTAATTGAATAAAAATGCACTTTAAAATGGTGTTTTGTCACTTTTTATTAATTATAGATCCAAATAAATATTTGTGTTTTTCAAATAAATTTTCGTTTGTCTCTTTTATAATAAATGAATTTATCTATTTCTAAGTAAAAATTAAAAGTGTCTGTAGAAGTAATTTTTTAAAATATCCTTTTTCTTCATAAAGTTTTAATACTTATTATTATAATCTAGACATGTTAATTTTTAAATATACTTGTATATTGAGCCATAAGTATATATTATATATACTTGTGGCTCAAAATTCCTTGACTTCTTCCAACGTGGCCCAGAGAAACAAAAAGGTTGGACACCCCTGCTCTGATTAGTCAGATTTGCTTCTTTTTTACAACAGGAATCACTAACACTATTCCCATCATGTGGGCATTCCTCTCTCATCCATATATTAAAAAGCTTCAGTAATCCAAGCAAGAAATCTTTGCCTGCAAACTTGATAATCTCTAAATTTAATCATCTTTACCAGGAGCTTTCCCAGTTTTACTCTTGTCTAGTGCTTCTTTTAATCCCTTTAGAGCAGGGTTTCCTAAACTGTGTCACAACCCCAAATGGGGCTGCAAAGCAAAATGCTGGGGTTGCGAAAATTAAATTCAAACAGGTGAATTATTTTCACAACCCCAATAATGAAAAAACCCCAATAATGCAACCCCAATAATGAAAAAACAATCGGATTTTTTCATTATTGTTAATTGTGTGAAAGCCCGGGCTAGATAGGAAATTTTTTTTTCAAAGAATAACACTTAAATTTTATATAAAATTTTTAAATTATAAACTCTTCTCAATAAAAAAAATTTTCCCCTCCTTCTCTTCCAACATGAAATAAATATTGGAGTATATGACTGCCCCTACAACAGATACACTTCCTTTCAAAAGGTGGCATATCTATGAGTTCATCCAGAACTGAATGGCACAAATTCACAAATTGGACAGACTTTGATATTACCAAAAAAGGGCAAGTGAAGTGAGGAGGGCTCCCAAAATAAAAGAAAGGGACTGATGATGACACAGGAGTTTGCCCATCATCTAAGGTTTGCCATCTCGTTGGTTGCACACTTTGACTCTCTTGAAAAGTTTATCCTGCCATTCGACTATCTAAGACATCGGTCAACTTACTCTCAAAGGGATTTACATCTGCCTATCTGCTTTCAAGCTACTCAATGTCCAAGGATATTCTACTGATGCCAGATCCATCTATACAATCATCAGAACATCAACACCATTGTTCACTTCCCCTGAAGTCCCATAAGTAAAGGTTCTACCTTTTCAGAAAGTCTAAGCCCAGATATTTATCATCAAGTGCCTGATTGTAAACACTCACTCTCATGGTTAGGGATCTGATATGACTTGCTGAGAGATACTATTGATACGCTATTATAAATTTGAACTGCTATAATCCTGCGAGGGTCAGACCGAATAAAATAAAATTAAATAAAGAAGCTCAAATTAAATTAAATATCTTTATTAAAGTTAAACAAAGAAAAACTTCATTTTTTGAAATTTTACGAAAAAGGATATACACATTTCCTTCCCACAGAGCCGTTTCCTATCTCTCAGGAACCCGAAAAATGATTCATGAGGAACTTATCATAAAAATTGGCGATTGGTGAAACCCAGTAATGTGACGAAAGAGATAAAAGAGGGGCAACGACGAGAAAAAGGGGTCCGTCGTCTCCGTCCGTGAACACAGTTTGTCATCACCATTCATGATCGCCGAAACCCCGTGCCGATCCTCATCGCCGCCATCCGTTCCTCGAGACACCTTGTTCGATCCGGTTAGAAAACGTCCGATGCTCCGATCCCACATCATAGAGGTATGATACCCATTAATGTAAACTCTCTCTCGGCGCGTTTCCCTCCACTCCCGCGTGTCCGCTCGAGATAAGCTCAATGTATTTATGTTAGTTATGTTATCGTCTAAATAAATCCTTGTTTTGTTGTTAATTGGTGTCTTTATTTCGAGTATCGCCAACATCTTTTTTATTTTAAAACATTGAATTGCCTGAGGATGACTAACAAATGTAGTTGGAAATATTTGTAAAATATTAAAGTTTGTATATGTTAATTATTTGTTGGTTTATTGATGATTGGTATTTTATGCAACTTGCAAAATGTTTTAAAGATGAATATGCTCTATATTAAAAGGATGCCATGTTGTTAAAGTAAGTCTTCAACCCAAAACAAATTTTCATTTGGGAAATGTTACTAAAAAACAATCCCATTAACAAATCCATGTTTTAGCCACCAGATTATTGGTTAATCATACATAACTTAGTCCTTTAAAAATAACTTACTTGTGAAAATTTTCTAAATAAAATGTGAAAAGAGCATTAAAAACCTACATAAAAGAGCATATAAGAGCGGTGAAGTATTATTACACCAACTCAGCAGTCACCACTCACTGCAATGAAGCTGGCTGCAAGATCACACTTGACAGCTTCAAAATTCTTAAAAAAAAAATTATTATTATTAAAACAAATTCTTTTTGAACACAGAAATTATCAAAATAAACGAAATACACAGAATGAACCTAAACATTGGTACTTTTTTGTCATCAATGACATCTGGCAACCATTCCTAATTAAGCAGCAGAGCCCATTAAGATGTACAGTAGAACCTCGATTATCCGCCCCCCGATCAACCCCTCGGTTAACCGACTGTCCTAGTCGGCAAATTTCAAATGTCCGCTAGTGATGTGGCGCTACAATATTTGGCTATGTCTTGGCTACTTTAATATTATTTTTACGTGTTTTAGCTGGCAACACTCATTCGACCATGAAAGGGAGCCAGTATTTAAACGAAGCTTAATTTTCTAATTTTTAACGATACAATAGCGACGATTATTATTTTAAAAAATTTTTGTTAGGCTTAACATCGATGAAAATTCAACGCAAAATAGGTTAATAGCGATATACTAATATACTAATTACATGGGATATAATAATATACTACACTAATAATGGATTTTTTCTTACTTTTCGGTTATCCAACTTTTCAATTATCCGACCAACCCCAGTCCCCAATTAGGGCGGATAATCGAGGTTCTACTGTACTATCTCCCTCCCTCCATCGTATCCCACTGTGACCAAACATTCAGAGAAGGATACAAGGAATACTCACACCTTAACATCTCATATCTGGTATATATTTTTTGTACATTTCATCTGAATTATTTTGCACCCTACAGGTATTCCCTTATTAATTTTATAAAATTTTGTTTCTTAATTACTTAATTTTATATTTAAGATACACCTCTTTTTTATTTTAGTACATGTTTTTATACTGTTCGGAGCCAAAATTCTTTTAGCTCCACTTTTCTTCCTTCTTTCACTCACATGTATTTTCCTAACCATCACTATAATCTCAGGTAATTGTTTTATTGTGTAAACCTTTGTATGTATCCAAAATATTTCAATACATTTTATAAATCTATAGCTCTGTAATAATTTTTGCTGATAAATCTGTTATAATAGGACTGAAGAGGTGCATTAAGCCCGAAATGCATATTCTTTCCTATCAATAAACCGACCTTTTTCCATTAAAAGTGTACCTGTGTGATTTGTTCTCAACATCAACCTTATGCTAAGAAAATACATGTGAAACTTTGTTTAAAATTTTGGAAATAGAAATTTTATGGATTTATGATAATTATATTGGTAAAAGGAAATATGCTTGCTAATTGGTTATTTTGTTTGATAAATGAGAACCTTGAATTGATTCATTTCTAAATAATTTTTCCAAGTTCTAGAAGTCAGTTCTTGATGATGTGAAAATGTCAAAAATGTTTGAAGTATTTTACTAAAATGTGTTTTTCATAAATTTAACACCAAAAGACTCATTGTCTTCATAATTACAAATACTTATGTATGAATTTTGATAGAAATAGAGAACTAGAAATGACAATAATCTTTCAGCATTCATAACCGTCTTGATAGAATGATAATGTTCTTGCCTTCATAATGTCTTGTTGTTCTTTCTTACTTTCGCGCTGTCACCAACTATCGTCTTCACCCACTTCCCCTTACTTGTCCCTCTCTCTCATCTTCCTCGTCTCTCCCGCAACCCTTCGTATATTTATTGTCTTAACAATTTAAAAATATTACTCATCTAAACCCCACACTTATTACTGGAAGTAGTGATTCCTTTTAGTCATCTCTGTTTCTTCCAATATTAGTTTGCCAATATTGATGTGGCTCTTATTCCTAAAAGTTTAGGTCCCTGCATTTTCTATTGGTCTTTCTTCTGTTCTTCTGAGAGATTTTCCAGGTGTCGTGTCAGTATCCAAAATGTTTCACTAAATATTTTGTCAGTGTGTGGCATATACACACACCATTCTTTTTGTCAGAGTCAGTAAGAATTTATCCCTGCTTTGTCTGCTCCCTCATTCCTTTGTAGACTCTGGGTTTATCAAGTTTAGACAATCTGGCTTTTATCTAATGAATCATCAAAGTGATGTAGGTGATTTACCTTCTCAAAGAACAATACTTTGTATTTATTCAATTCATTCAAATGTTGATAGTTTTCTGGGGCCCTTTTATGGTAGGATTATAACTCTAACAACAGGGGTTGTGAGAGTTATCAGGACCTCAAATAATCATTATTTTGACTTGTCAACTCATAAGATTTACTAACCAGGCAGTCAGAAAGATCAGCTGGATGAAACAACCAGAAAAAAAAAGCCTGGGAGACAATGATTTGAAATAATGAAATATTACATACTATATTAATTTTTGTTTTATAAAAAGAAAAGAGAGATTTAAAATTTATTTTATATTAATCAATAACTAAAATAAATAAATTATATAATTATTGAATTATTAAACATGAAATTTGTAATTTAATTTACCAAAATACTCAAATACTATGATACCTCAGTTTTCATTGATAATCCATCTGAAAACAATTGGCGAAATCCCAAACCGACAAAAACAGATGCAATTATTTCCTTATGAATCAATGTAAATCCAATTAATTTGTTCTAGACCACAGGTTCCCAACCTATGGGTCGCGACCCAGAAGGGGGTCGCGAAGAGCTTTCTGTGGGGTCGCCAACTTATACAGTAAACTAAAAAAAAATATTCACTATAATGCAATTTTTATTTTTAATGGTGTCTTGAAGTTTGAATAATTTCATATATTTTTTTAAAATTAAGATAAGTGTAATCTAGGTACTCTATTCCGTCACAATTGGNTTTTAAAAATTAAAATAAGTGTAATCTAGTACTCTATTCTGTCACAATTGGTTGAAACATGTTTTGAGAATTTGAGAGAAATAAATTAAATGTTGAGAATGACATGAGGTTGGTGTTAACAAAAACTCACCTGCGAATTTTGAGGCTGGTTAATAACATGCAATTTCAACCATCACATTAAATTATTAAACATAATTTAAAATAAAATTATACTAAAAAAACTAATTTCGTTGTTTTTTTAATTACCTTATTAAAAATGCCTTTTTCAATTGTATCAGGGTCACGGGTCACTTGGCTTTTATAAAAAGGGGTCGCCACCCGAAAAAAGTTGGAAACCATTGTTCTAGACACTCCAAAATAATACCAAAAACACATTTTAAAGAGAATAAATACAGTGTTTAATAACTGTCCACAAGAAACCTTTATCAGTGTTGTGTTTGTTACAATATGCACTAACATTATATAGTGTTTAATACTAAAAACAATAAGAAATTAATATAAAAGACTAATATGATGGCCTCTGAAACATAATTGTCATCTAATTGTTTTTGATTGATCCAAAATTAATAACAACTGTTTGACACTTTCAATTGTTTGCAATCTCTGTTTTGTTAGCACATTTACACCTTTCGTTACATTAGCCTCCTTTATTGCTTCCTTTTCTGCCACAATGGAACTTATCACAGATGGCAACTTCCTGTACATGCAACTGATTTCAGCAACCTTAATGCCGCTCTCGTATTTTTCAATGATTTCCTTCAACTCATGTTCCTGGCCTTCTCTGAAGGGCTGCTGGCTCTGGAAGAACTTTCTTTGGTTCCATGATAGAGCTAAAAGGAAAGGAAAGCAATGGAATTGTTTGGCTAGACATATGGGGTAATGCTCACAAAACAAGAAACAACACCCACACTAAGCAGAAAAATGCCTGGATCACCCTTTGTTTTTGCAAAATTAGCAGCAAGGTCATGTGGGCACACCAATGAAAACTGAGACAAATTTTTCGTAGAAAAAATCAACGATAACTGAAGTCAATGAAAACCGAGGTATTACTGTATATAAATGTTTAAAACCATACTTGCTATTTTAACTAATTCATAACAAATTTTATTTTAATTTACTTTTTTCTTTTTCAGGATCAGAAAATATGATATTGTTATGATTTCTTTCAACTGCCTTGATGTTCCTTTTGATTTCAATAAGATATTCTTCAATTTCACTGACCTAAAACAAAAAATTATTTAATTAGATTTCTTTACTGGTTTTTGTAGACTAAAGAATTAAAAGCTATTGGCTTTCTTCAGTAACACATCACACAAGGAGCAGTTGTTGATATAGTTTTATTGAAGGAGATAATTTGGGTCTTAATGACCCCTCTTCAGTCTTTAGTTGTAAGTACACAGTTGCACTTACAACAGATACAGCTGCATTCTGCAAGTGCAGCCATGTACTTACAGATGTTCAGAACTCTGCAGCAATCCTGGTAAATTACCTACCCAGTCAATTACCCAATATACCCTTTAATGCCAATTGTAACCAACAATCAACCATGTAAGTAATTTCATAAACAAATTTTGTTGAAATATTATATGTATTATTCTGTATAATGTAATCCTGATCTATCTCCCTTTCTAAAGTCTAAGGACTGAAGAGGGGTCATTAAGACCCGAAACGAATCTCCTTCAATAAAACTATATCAACAACTGCTCCTTATGTGATGTATTACTGAAGAAAGCAAATTAGCTTTTAATTCTTTAAAGTCTAAAAAAATTATTGTCTTATATTTATGAATCTTAAATTTTAATAAAAATTTAAAATATTTATATAAAATCAGTTGTTTATTAACTGCTTAAATAATATTTATAGATTAATTTTATAACTACAAATATAGGCAGTCATCAACTTTAATACCTTTGCCTTTCAGATAACTCATTCTTGTACAGTACCTACATTGATACTAATAATACCTGATACTTTGATATAAGAAAGCAATTTATTTTCTTATATCAAATTTGGACTTTTCGGTCAACAAACTAAAAACTTTCATGCTATTGTACAATAGCACTTTCTCACAGTTTTATTTTTGATAATTTTTACAAATAGTTTTGCTGTTAACTTTTATCATCTGCTCAACCTTTCAACAGTGGAATAGTCAGGTATGGTGCTACTCCCTTAGTAGTGGAGAATAAATGTGTGAAATTTTTAGAGTATTTTTCCGTGCGTTTTTTCTCATTACTGCTTCAGAAGAAGATTTTGTAAACATTTATGTCTAGTAGAGAAAAATCTTTTTTTATTGTTACATAATTCATTTTTTATGTGAATTTTTTTCACGGTAGTTTTAGGCTAGTTTTTGGCGATACCCCACCAAAAGAATTTGACATGTATATTCATCCTTCACCACTGCCACATGATCGCCCTTGACAAATATATTCGTAGCTCACTGCTGAGTGGTTAATTTACAGAAAGTCAGTTCCTTTCCAAGTGAATAAATTTACTAACCTTTTAGTTTATGCAAATTATGTCGTCGCCAATGGTTATGGTCTATGAAGCTATCCTACCCCTGACTATAGGATGGAAACTCACTTTCTACTGAGAGATTAACCTGAAGAGATGAGTGAAATAGTTTGTTCCATTCATCCAAAAAGATTTTCCATAGACATCTAGTGTTGTGGCATGGTATTTCCAATCGCTGTTTTCAGCATGTCAAAACCACAGAAGGCCATTGGGCTGGTGTCAGAAGACTTTACAAGTACAGTATATCACTGTAAGATATCACCTCTATAGTGGTTTTGGCTTCCATCTCAGCATAGAGGGAGATGAATTTTTAGTGAAATTTCAAGTATTGTCCATGTGGATGTAAATTTGGTCAACATTTCTGTATAAATTATCAATAGATTGTAAACTCTTTGGTGAATATTCTAATTTTTGTCTAACTGAAAGTTTACTGTACATTTTCTCATGAACAACACAGAATATGAAATTTTTTTCAATAATAAATTTGTCCTTTCCATTACATAGAATATCAAATATAGATGGGCATCTTCTGAAGGCTAGGGAGATACCCCTCTGCCGTGTGATTCTACTATGTATTGATTTCAATAGTGGGTTGTAGGTAATTGACACCTTCCGCTTATCCTCCTTCTGGTTGCCATTTATTGAATTAGTTTTATAGAATTACATTAGAATTTATTGAATAGTTCAGGGCCCTAGTTAAAAGGGCTCACTCACATTCTTCTACTCAAGGGGCTTTAGAACAGGAACTACGATACCTATGCAAAGTGGCCAAACAACATGGATACCATAACATCATACAAAAAATGTCGCAACGGTTCAGAGGAATGATGTCTCCTTCTAAAAGAGGTAATTCAATAAATGGCAACCAGAAGGAGGATAAGAGGAAGGTGTCGATTACCTACAACCCACTATTGAAATCAATACATAGTAGAATCGCACGGCAGAGGGGTATGTCCCTAGCCTTCAGAAGATGCCCATCTATATTTGATATTCTATGTAATGGAAAGGACAAATCTAAGGAGGAGAGAATGCCAGGGGTATATAGAGTGTCACTTAGGGACCATCATTTTGGCAAGGACTTAATTTACATAGGCTCAACGATACGAGCTGTTGGGATCAGATTGAAAGAACATGTGCGTGACATTCAACAAAATAAATGTTCCACTTCCTTATCAACTTACGCATCTGATCCAGGGATAACAGCAGACTTTTCAAATGCTAGGTTAATTACCACTTCCTCATATTTAGACCATCTCAAATGGTTGGATCAGATAGAAATATACAGGGCATACAGCACTACATCACCTGTTAATTCCAGAGATGAGATCTCTCTTTCTTTGGCATGGCAGGCCCTAATACAACAGGAGGATTAAGTGAATCGTAAACCTAAAAGAAAGGAAGTAAAGGGGTAGTCTATGATTATGTGATATGTTTTTTATGCTTAACAACAAAGTTCTTCATAAAATCTTTAAAAAAAGGGAAAATATTTAAATAACTGTCGATATGACGTAGAAGCTTTGACGTTCAGAGCTATAGGTCATGTGATTCCGTTCTATCTTTCCGATTTTAAAAAATCGTTCCAAACGAATGTTTTTCGTATTTAGTAACGTTTCAAACGATTTTTACCTGAAGAAGGACCCAGGAGGGGTCTGAAAACGTTTGTAGTGTTAAAGTTTATTTCGCATCGGTTAAACGTTTTTCTGAGGTACATGTTATTTTTTTCAATGCTACATAAACAGTGCTTATGTATATTTATTATAGCCACTAATCAAACAAGTTACCACAAATGTTTTTTGTTGCAAATGGAAATGAAATGACAAAAAAAAAAAAAAATAGAACAACAGTTTGACCTTGACAAAAAATTAAAATATTAGCAAAAACAGCCAGACAAACAGCCATAAAAAAACTAAATTGTAATGCAAATTTGCATATTGCTGGGCAGAGCTGTATAACAGTATAACTAGGTGTAAGTGCAACATCAGTGACAGAATTAAGAACACTATCATAGCCTTGCACAAAGCAGAAAGAACACAAAAAGAAATTACAAATTATGTAAAGTGCTCACAGCCAACAGTCTCTAGAGTACCAAAACAACAAAACCATGTTCACTTTTTAACTAACAAATGCCAGAAATGTAGATGTAAATGAGCAATGACTCAAGTTATGAGACAAACTTGAGAAGGATTGTCATGCGAAACCACTTTAAAAGCATTAAACACTTGCATGCACAATGGAGAGCAACTGGAGTGAACGTTAGCAGCCAAACTACATGCTGAAGGTTGCACTCATGTTCCCAAAACAAAGCCATATCTAATGAAAAAGCAACAACACACATATGTCAGATGGTGCAGAGAGGCTCATGTGAAACAAGACAACTGGAATCATTTTCTTCAGTAACGAATCTGTTTTGTCTCTCCTGTGGTGACCAAGGCCCATGTGTATGGAGAAAAACCAAAGAGACCTTTGAAAAGGACTATATGAAGAGATCCATGAAGTTTGCATCATCCATCATGATCTGGGGATGCATGAATGGTAATGGTGTAGGACAACTGTGCATTCTTCAGGAACGTGTGAATGCACAAACATATCAAGACATCTTAGAGACATTATGATACCATCAGCAGATGATTTAGTTCAGGAAACATTTCTATTTCAACAAGACGGGGCATCCTCTAATACCGCGAAGTCAACAATATGATATGTTGGTTACAACAACAACAAATTGCAATCCTGATTTGGTCAAGCAGTTCCCCAGACTTAAACTCCATTGAAAATTTGTGGGGAGTCATGAAATGATGACTTAATAAACGGTGTCCAACTTCTAAACAGGAATTAATGACATGCATGTGACACAATTGGAACTGCACCACTAGAAACAAATGTGAAGAATTAATCTGCACCATGCCCAACAGACTGTAAGCAGTAATTATGACAAATGGTGATGCCACAAAATATTAAGTTTATTTTGTTGTATTTCCTATATTTAACCCACATTTGGCTAATATTTTGTCATGGTCAAACATATTCTACTTTTTTCTCATTTCATTTGTATTTGTAACAAAAAAACATTTGAGTTAATTTGTCTGATTAATGGATATAAATATACTAAGCACTGTTTATGTAGCATTGAAAAAAGTTTCATATTCTGTGTTGTTCATGAGAAAACATACACTAAACTTTCAGTTAGGTGACTATTCTAACTTTTTGTCTAGGAGTTATAATATATTGGTTTAATAATGTTGTCTTGAAAGTATTGAGTGTGAAGCCCGGAAATAGCATTAACAAAAAGAAAATACAGGTAAAATTTATTAAGATCAACAGTAAAGAAAACAAGTTGTAAAAGTGTTGAATCGGAGACACTGGACTTTGATGTCGACGCTCAAAGAATAGTGGAAAAAAAAATTTTTTTTTTAATTTAAAATTTAAAGCATTAGGACGCAGTTTAGAAAACTAGAAAAATATCAGAATGAGCGTGGGTGTCATAGTCATTGATTAAATGCGATCAGAGTCTAAAAGACGGTGCTGGATAGAACATCTTTAGCTGACCTTTCCTGTGACCGACATTTACACCTAGAGCTCCATTTACACCTGGAGACGGGTGGGAGACCAATTAGAAAGCGCGGAAGAAAAGTCTGTCCAATTAGTGATGATTTGGCCACAAAAAACTTATAAAAACGTCAAGGACAGAAGGTGGCTTTCCCTTGTCTACCTGTGGTGTTCGTTCACTCTCCGCTCGTCGTACACCTGTTTATCTTTTTTTTTGTGCTGTTTCTCCTGATTACGAACATTGAAGTGTCGCTGCCCCAGAGCCCTGTCAGCATTGGACCAGAACGAAAAGAAAGGAACTTCTGAAGACAATTCACAGAGCTCTGAATCCCAGGATCTTGATAATTTTATGTAAGCATATTCATCAAAAATAAATGGTTTCTTTGTGAAACACTTGTCTTTCCTGCCTCTTCAAAACTGCCATCCACATACAAATAGACCTTAAGCCATCCTGAAGGTAGGGAATAAAAACTGGCAATTGGCAATTGCCAATTTTTATTCCCTACCATCAGGATGGCTTACCACTGTAAGGTTTGCCCCCCAATTGGCAAACCTTACAGTGGTGTCTGAGAAGTGGGATTTTAAGTCCCCAATCTCCACCAGGTCGGCAAGCTTATGTGAGCATTCACCTTGATAGTCTCAGCCATCTCTCATATCCAATCTTTAATAATATTCAGCAACAATCTGGAAGCCTTTAGGAAATGTTTCCTTGCATTGTTAAATAAATTAACTATCCTTTTCAATTTTATGATACATAACTGATTAAATACACAGAATCCTATCACACCTCCCTAAAATAGGCACAATTGGTATTGAATGCAATCTTTCATTGTACCAGCTATAATTAATATGATCTTTAAATGTAAGAGATTTGTCAAAGATCAAACTCAAGAATTTGATTTCTGTTTGGACTTATTTGTGTACCTGTGAATCAGAAAAATCTGATTTAGCAGTCCTCAATTCTACAAAAATGGACACAAATTGCTTTTATTGTTGAGAAAGTAAAAACATTTGACTTCATCCAGAAGTCTAATTTATTTATTGTTAGTTGTAGATGTTCAATTGTAGTCATATTTGCTATAAATAAAAATCAAAACCTTTAAACAATTCAGCAAATTGTTTTTTAATACCTTAAAAACGCTTTCGAACGTTTTAAGCGACCATCCTCAGTTATCAGTTTGAATTGAATGAAGAATTCGAAATTACATAAAACAAAATTCAAAAAGCGGTTACATAAATGTACATTAACATTTACCAAGTTTAAATACAGTAGAACCTCCATTATCCGGATTTTCGATTATCCGGATTGTTCAAAATAAACAAAAATTTTACGAATTTGCTGATTTGCACTTGGCAAATTACGACACTGTTTATTTACGTGATGGAATGCATAACTTTTTTTGTTTCAACAATGTCTTACCCAGCACAGTGGTCGTAAACTCTTAAATATATTTTACGTCGTAATAAAAATATAACTTGACATACGCATTTATAAATAATTTATATTCAAATTACATCATTTCTATGACCAAGGGCGGCATAAGGCATGGGCAACGTGGGCCACCGCCTATGCCTCACAGTCCGAAGGGCCTCGCGTTTTGAAGGTTTACGCATTACTTAAAAGCCGCGAATGCGGCGAAAAAATTTTACTCATCATAAAACGATAAATAGTTTGTCAAATTTTTATTCATAAAAATGCAGTTTCGACTACTTTTTATTTTATAAAATCCGTCTTCTTGCGCCACCAGAGGGCCTTTTAAACAATAGGTAGTCTGTTAGCGTTGGTCAGTAGTAGTCCAAATTCAATACGAACGTTTGTTTCTTGAAAATTTGATCACGATTTAAATACAGTATTTACTTTTAATATTACCGATATGTCGTCAAAAAGAAAACGTGTTGTATTATCATTAAAAGACAAATTAAAGTATCTGTTTCGATTATCTGGATTTTTCCTTATCCGGACTACCTTCATCCCCAAATAGTCCGGATAATCGAGGTTCTACTGTAATTGCAAAAATTATACAAGTTAATTAAATCGAAACAAAGAAATAATTTTTACTGAATGTATATATTTTATTTTATCTTAATTATTCTTCCCGCTTACATAAACTACATCAACTCATCGTAGAAGGATTTCCATGCCGACGACAATCTGTCAGCATCCCTATGATTAATACAGTTTATGTGTAACTGCACCTTGTGAATTTCTAGTTTTTCCAGATGTTTTATGGCCTGCCGGGATCTTGTAGCTTTAACAATCGACGCCCGATCCCAAAAGACCTCGATATTCTGCTGCTTGGCAAAGGCAGCATGCACCGTAGAGTCTACGTTTTTATTTACCGAGTGCTTATGTTCAGCAATTCTTTTCTTTAAGTTTCTCATGGTTGCTCCTATGTATACCAAATTAGAATTAAATCTATGGTCTTTTAACGGTATTGAGTATACCCCTGCTATCATGTTGCATTCGTAACTGCCTTTATCATTCCTTAAGAGCCTGTATACGGTGGGATTACGCTTGTAAAATATCTGTATGTTCTTATTTCTGGTAATTTTCTTAACCATTCCTTTGAGGAACGGTATGTAATTAAGCACGATTCTTTCTTTACGCTGATTCCCTCCCTGAGAGGGGTGGTGCTTCCAACAATTTGCAATGAGAGCATCTATTCTTTCTCTACGGTATCCCTGCTGTATCGCTACATTTCATATATAATGCAATTCTTTGCAAATGTCGCAGATGCTGGTGCTGCCAAGCAATATATTTTTAAGTCATCAACATACATTGATCCTTTATACTGCCCAATATAAAAATATTTGGCAGTATTTGTTTTAACAGTTTATTAATTTCTAAAATAAAAAGAAGTGGTAAAGGAAGTCTCTTTGAGGTACTTAAGCCAAACAACCACTTGATTACATTGGTCTACTTTTCCTACTTTAGTCCAATGTTATCCAATAGTTGTTTGGCTTATTATAAATTTATTGAGTTTCATGATGTTAGTATATGTATATTTGAAGTACATTTTGTTCTTGTTGGAATGTGTCAATATATTTAATTTGGACTTGAAAGGACTAGTTTGCCAGAAATCCTATAAATGCTGGCAAGTTCCCTTTTAGCCCAATATCATAGAGATCTGTCAATATGTCATTCCATCATATTCCATCATATGACTTTTTAATATTCAAAAATATGCAGAGAAGATGGTGGCAGCAAAGGAATGCCTCTCAGATGCCTGTTTCTAGTGGGAGAAGCTTTTCTATTGTAGATCAGTGGTTCTAAAAGCCTCCTTCTTTTGGGGCTAGAATATTATATTGCATCAGGTACCATCTGAGTGTAGCATTTACAATATCCAATAAAAGTTCGAATTTAAAATGGTTCAAACATTTTTAACCAAATGTTCAAACCATTTTAAATTCAAATTTTCATTGTATATTGGTACAATTATAGAACAATTGTAAATGTTTCAGTAAACCTGATGGCCTGTTGATCAGGTTGAAAACATTAGTTAAAGTAGTAAAAATAATTCTCAGCACTAAGGTGTATATGTTGTATAATTTACCATTGACTCTATCAATTTGCTTATGTGGCTTGCTAGTACTCAAGCATCGACACACACAAACCTTTATAATGCCTTTTAACTCAAAATTTACATTTTCGGCCATTTTGAAAGGTTTTTGTCAGGAACAGAACAATCGAATGATTGATTTCAAACAGATATTTGTTCTGAAACTTTTTGAATTTTCTTATATGTATAATGCACAGGCTCATATATAAATAATTACAAACTATATTGGTACTTGTACCAACATACACAAAAAATATAAATAAATATAATACATGAATAAATAACTTGCAAAAATAAAATAGAGGTTTTTGTGTGTCAATGTTTGAGTATTAATTAAGTGCAGTTAAAGAATTTAAATATGGCTTGTTAGTGTTATTGGTTGATAATTTTGTAAATTTGTTGTGCATTTATTTGGTATCTGGATTGGAATACAGTAGACACTTTGAATTAGTGAGAATATCAGATTACTGAGAGATAATACATCAATTTAATTCTTATTAAATTTAATGTTACATGTTTACTATCTGTAGAACATACATATTTAAAAAACAAATATGACAAGTATTTGTACACAGTAAAAGAAATTTAAAATGTAATACAGCACAATTGAAATGTTGCATCTATTCAGTGTAGTCACTTTGAAAAAGGTCACAGATTTTTATTTCCTTTAATTTAATGAAGATGCTTGCCAATGGCACACTGTCACTCAATTGCTTTACGATCATTATATTAGGTACTACATGTGTCTGGTTGTTGCATTCTGTACTGCAGGAAAATGTTGGCAGCTTCAGTCTGAAAAATCTTCATTCTCTCTACTTTTATAGTGGCCGCTTCCTTATCACTTTCATCCTGTACACTTTTGATTTCTTCATCTGTTAAAGCCTAGTCTACTCAACAATACAGATATACCTCGCCTTACATCAGTAATTGGTTCCAGGAGAGGCTACTTAAGTTGAAAAACGACATAAGTCAAATTTACTTATCTGAATTTACTTGTCACTAGGCTAAACCACAAATGACCATTCCTAGTTCTGTATTTTATTTATAAATGCATTTTTAATAATATATTGTTAATAAGAATCTATTTTAAGCTTATAAATAAATTTTAGTTTTTAATACAGTACAGAAAAAAAGTAATCTAAATTTACGAATTCATGTACATACTTGTAAATGTATAGTACAGTACATGTTTACATTTGGCAATGTTTACAGTATATTCTTTATTTGTGAATGTGGGACATTATAAAATAAGATGATTTTGTACAGTTAAATAACAAGTACAGTTATTAAAATTATCTTGCAACAGGAGAAAGTAAACTAATTTATATTAAATTTACCAATATCAAGTGGCACTGACACCAAAACAGTAGATATTGTCACTACCGTGGAAAACACCAATATTGAGCACTTAAAGACCACTAAATAAGACAACACAGTCACAGATGTTTTCATGTTTTGTTCTCTAGGATTTATGATGATTATATTAACATGTACAGTACATACAGGTAATTCCCGTGTTATACGAAGGTTACGTTCCAAAAAATTGCCGTGTTATACGAAGGTTACGTTCCAAAAAATTGCCGTGTTATGCGAATCCATATTATACGAAACAAACAACTAGTGTGAAAAGAGGGGTTAGGTTCGAAAAATTAAAAAAACATGCTGTTAAATCCTTATTTAAATCGGACTTATTATTCATTTTTTTCATAGGTAAAATACTTATTTAAGTAAATATTTTACCAGAGGATTATTAATTTTATATGATGATCTCAGCATGAGCATCATCAACTGATAACAGTTTGTGGGTGCGTTCGTTAATAGCGATCGCTCTGCAAGGGGAGTGCGCTGCTGTTTGTAGGCATTTAGGAACGATGGTGAAAGAAAGATGGCGGCGCCCGCACTATTGATAATATTGTGTGGAGGAATCTATAATTCTAAAATGAGCTTTCAGAGGCAAAAGAAGGGTCCCAATTATAAAATTTAACCATTAAATGAATTATTTGTTGAAAGAGCATTCAAAGCAGCCATGAAAACAATTAGAATATTCGCACGGAGCAGAGCTGTAACTAGGGTATGGCCAATGTGGCCCCCACCATGGGTGCCGATTTAATAAAGGTGCCAATGAGAAGGTTTCAGAATATGTATTTGAAATTAATAACAAAAAAAAAAAATTTTATATTCATATTTATATAGTATTTAAATGTCATTAGATAATTTTTTAGAATAAAATTATTATTTTTTTAATAATAAAAATTAAAAAGGTGCTATTTTTATTCTTGGCCATAGGCATCCAAAATCCTACTTACGGCTCTGGCACGGAGTTACGCGGATGTATAAAAGAACGTACCCTTTATTATATTTTATGTTGTACGAGGGTTTTACCCAATTCCCAAACTGTGTTAGAGTGAACCCGTGCTATAAAAGACCATGTTATACAGGGGATGTACCCAATTCTCAAACCATGTTAGAGTGAATCCATGCTATAGAAGTGCCGTGTTATACGGGATTACCTGTATTTTAATATGATTTTATATGCTTTAACACTTTTCTAGTGACATTACAACTTCAATATTTGTGGCGGACAGACAAAGTCAAATAAAATGACTTAACTTGCTTTTTATTTTTCCATATATTTTTTGACAAACGACGTATAATCAAGAACGACATAACTCGAGATATACCTGTATTCCTAATTCAACCAACTAGTAATGTCCTCTTCATCAACTTCTCCTCCGGGAAGCTTGTGGAACGTATCAATTAACACATTATACAGAAATAATTCTGAATTGACTGACTCATTATCACTCAATGCAGATGCTAACTCAGTGTCAACCAAATGACATGCTTTTTTTTCCAACACTTCATTATTTTAATACTCTCCACTAGGAATTGTATACTGGTTTACCGATTTACCGGTTAACCGATAAATTGACAAACATTTGGTAAATTTACCGGTAATTCGGTAAATGAAAAATTCAAATTTTTATGTAGAGAATATTGTGTTTATAGATATTTAAAAGGGCTAAAGGGACATTGAAAAAAAAAAAAAAATAAGTGTAAGCAACAATATACCTAATTATTAATTTTATGAGAGATATTTTTCGTTAAATTTTAATTTAAACTTTGTTGGGTTTGAGAGGCTATGTAAATCGTACAGATTACAGATACAGATCATCAAAATTAGGAGATAAGACTATAAATAAGTTATTTTTTAAAAACTGATAATCAATAAAATGGTATTAGGTACTATATATCATTTCTGTTGTATTTTTATTTTCCTGTATTATTTTATTTGTTTCTAAAAGTTATTATTATAGCTTGTTTAGAACAGTGTTTCTCAACCTCTAAACGAATCGTCGCCCCCTTAAGCGTAGTAATAAAACCGTTACGTAGTATCGCCTCTTCACTACAAAATTCCGATGCCGAGGGCCAAGGCTAACGCCAAATTCGTACTGCATTGAATAGACTAGTGACTAGTATAATGTTATTTGTTTAATTATTGTACGATATAACGAATAAAATATCTAATTATTCTTAATATAATGTTTTACTATATCGCCCAGAAAATTATTTTTCGCCTCCAAAATATAAATTGTTACTAATCGCCCCCTGAACATGAAAAAACGCCCACATGGGGGCGATATCGCACCCGTTGAGAAACACTGGTTTAGAATAACACTTTAATTCTTATATTTTTTATATTCTATATCTTTGAAATAAAAAATGTGAAATAGAAATCAAAATTACTTCTATTTTTTAATCACCTTAATTTTATTTTTCAGGAAAAAAATTTACCGGTAATTTACTGGTAAACCGGTATTTTAATTTTCATTTACCGAATTACCGGTAAATGAAAAAGTTGGTAAATTTACAATCCCTACTCTCCACAACATTCCATGCTTCTGCTGTTTGGAAAAAACATCATACATGTTGATCACTTTCTATGTTTTCAGCATAATTTCAGTAGAATCGTTTTCACATTCATCTAACAGGGAGATAAGAATTTCATGTTGATAGCAATGCTTCATTGATTCCAAAATTTCCTGATTCATAGGTTGAATTAGAGCTGTCACATTTGATGAGAGAAAGACATCACCTGATTTCAGACAAGTCAAAAGAATGGCAGGGAGCATTATCAATTAGCAGGATGGCTTTTAATTAATGGAAGTTTCTTTTTCTTCAGTTCTTCCTTCACAGCTGGTTCAAATTTATCATAGAATCACAGAAAATTTCTGGGCCCATCCATGCTTTTATTTTTGAGCACGATAATCTACTGGTAGTGTACTCATCTCAATGTGCTAAAAACATTGTGGCTGTTGGGCTTTGCCAATCACAAGGAAGGGAAGTTTGTGACTCCCATTGACATTTCAACATGCCATCAGTGTGACACATTGTTTTTGTTTTGTTTATACCCACAAGCTTCCTTTTCATTCTTGGCAGTAAGGGCTTTTGAAGGGAGCACTTTGAAAAAGTGGCCAGTTTCATCAGCATCGTATACTGCAGCAGGAGTTAGATCTTCCTTTATCATTTTTCCAGCTTCTTTTTAAACTCTTCCACAACTTTTTTGTCTGCTGATCAATTTTCTTGGTGACTGTCAGCTGCTGCACACCATGTGTTTTTTTCCAGTTTGACAGCCAGCCCTTGCTTGAAGTAAGTAGTTTACTGCCGCCAAGTTCTTTGTTAAATACCACTGCTTTTTCTTTGATTATCAAGTCACTGACAAGTAGTCCTTTACTGCATTGCTGTATGAACCATTTGTAAACAGCTGCATCAAGTTTATCATTCTTGCACTTTCACATAACTTTTGCATTTTCCTAGCTCACAGTCCATTTGACTAGCATAGTGTCGAAGTTGATTCTGTGACAACGCGAGAAGCACCCCCTATGCTTCGGCACCACAGGACCATAGGGTTGACATCATGTTGGCAAAGACTGCAATGACTAATTCGTCAGGACTGACACCACTGTCTTCTGGGTAGACACAGAGACCGTTACGTTTGCCTTTACGTGCAAGCAGTCATGCCTGTGGGTGGTTGGACTCGGAATGGAGACCAATTGGGCTAAAAAAGTGCACTTTACAAGTTATCATTTAATAAAAAAAAACAATTATTATTCAATATTGACTATTTACAAGCTGTATACACAGATGTTTAGTGGATGCTAATAATATGACATATAGATAATTGTTAGATAGATGCTTAGCGGATGCTAAAAATATGATATATGGAACATATACAGGTAGGCCTCCTACAACACGGTACTTTTACAACGTGTTTTTGCTCCAACGCGGTTGGAAAAATGCGGAAATTTTCTTTCAACACGGTACTTTTGCAATGCGGCTTATGGTATTTAGAAACGAATTATCTTCACATAACAGAAAAATTGCAACACATCATGTGATATGAGCCGCAGTTTGGCATACAGAGCTAAAAGTCTTTGAAAACAGCTGTTTGTGGACATTGGCATGTTATTCCCTTGAAAGTTTCAGGGGAAGACCGGTTTCTAGACAGATGTGCATCAGTTACCATAAACACTCAAATATATCACTAAATTTTCAATCATTTATACTCTTTCAATAAGTGGGGACTGCAAAATGGTCCAAAATACAGTATAAACTTCTATTGGATGTATATTTTTAACAACATAGTGAAAGGAAGTTATTTTTTGCGATTTTTACTGTCCACAAAATTGATTGAAAAAATTTTAGCCATAACAATGCCAAATGAAAAGAAAGGACCGTTGTTAAAAAGGAAATTTATAAATCTTCAAACAAAGATAGAAATTTTGGATCAAATTAAAAATCAAGAGCGTATAGCTGATATCATAATAATGATAATGTAGGCATTTTAATTTAAATGAGTCAACGATTCGATTGGGAGAAAAGATCAAAAATTTGGTTGCATCCGGATCATCTATTCTTGCGAAAAATGCTCATCCGAGAGCACCTATAATGGAAAAAATGGAACAAGAGCTAATATTATGGGTAGAAGATATGAACAAGAAATGGTTGCCTTTAAATAAAACTGCACTTAAACACAAAGCCTTAAAAATATTTGATTATTTAAAACAAATGGGACAGTCGTCAGCTGATGAAGCCAGTGTTAAATTCGTGGCTAGCAATGGCTGGTTTGAAAAATTCAAAAAAGCCATTCAAACGCCAAGTTTTTCTCTTTTTAGAACCAAATCCCAGTTTTTGTATTAAGTTGGTGTCTCCTATAATGCAATTTCCCACAATGTGGTATTTTCAAGGAATGTATCTACTGCACACACACACACGGACCTTACTACTAAGATTATGACCCTGACTGCGAGAGAGAGAGAGCTCACACTCTTTCGTGGGATGTTAAATACCTTAAACACTTATTGTTCCTACAGCGTTATGACGTATCGATGTTCAAGTCGATGGGAACTTCAGCGATTCTGTCTAGAAGGAGATCCTTTCGGCTTATCCTTTTTCTGTTTGTTTGGCAAGGCTGTTTGGTTAGAAAAGATTGGGACTTTCCTCTCAAACTATGTCTATCGTATACGATTCTATATATATATCCCCATAATTACCTATGTATGTGGCACATGGGGGTGGGCATCTAATAAAGTGCATATAAAATGGAAATTGCTCTCTTCCCAAAGAAAGGGCTTATTAATCATAACTAAAGCGTATTGCACTGCATCTACTGTAAGTTTTCAAGTTATCGCAAGAAAACCCCCTATTGATTTAATAATCATACAAACTCAAAAAATACAACTGCTGAGACAGGGGAAGAATGTTCAGACAAGCTATGTTATGCTTGATAACGAGAAGATTGAAAAGCCTGTCCCTTTTTATAAAACACCTTTTTTAACATGCAGATATAACTTGACTTTTACCAACATAGATTCTGCAGATATGGATATATATAACAATGAGTCTAAGATTAACAATGCAGTGGGCTGTAGCTTTGTCGCCTATTCAAATTCTGTTGAAAGCTATTATCAGATATCTCGTTTATGAAATCACTGCAGTGTATTTCAAGCAGAACTTACTGCCATAAGAATGGCAATCATATGGATCAACTGCAATTATAATTGCCATTCAGTTCATATACACACCGATTCTATGTCGGCATATAATGCTGTTAAAAATATCAGGTCGCATCCTATTGTAGCTGAGATCAATTATCTCATTAGTGTCTCTGATTGCACATTTGCAATCACACGCTCATCAAAGAGAGTCAGGAAATGAAAGAGCAGATACCCTTGCAAAACTAGCCGCCGAGGATAATTTAGCCCCAATAATATACGATAGATATAGCAAGCAGACTGTTCGGCAGATGCTATGGAAAGACACCATAAACGACAGACAAAATAGATGGAGTTCTTACCATAATGGCCACACTTTTCAGTTCATTCCTAATATAAATTATTTTTATTATCAACAATGGTTCTCTGCAAACTTTTACACTACACAACTGCTCACTAACCATGGAAAGTTTGCAAGCTACTTATGCAAATTTACGAATAGGGAATCTCGCCTGTGCCCGGTGTGTCAAGTAGAAGATGGTGCCCTACATTACATTTACGACTGTGTAGCCCTGGAAAAAGAAAGACTGGAACTTATTCTCCTGCTCCAGGAAAGAAATATTATCTGGCCTTGTGTTCCTTCTGACTTTTTAAAGAGCGAAGATGTCTATCAAGCATTCAATAGACTAGCAAAGAGGTTCTCTTGTTTTTCACGTATCACCATATACAATTGAGGACTTGCTCTTTGGTGTTACATCAACCAAAATTCTTACTTTGTTTTCATGCTTTCTTTATATATGTTTGTAATTTCATCTTTAATTTCATTTTTATATAAAAATACTTATTCTAATTTGTCTTAAAATGTATAAATATAATCTTTATGTATTCACTTGTCTGTTCACTAGTTTGTTGGCATATTACTTTGTTATATTACGAATTTTATTACGGATGCATTTTGAGATGTATGAATATTATTTGTAATTATGTATAATTATCTATATACAGAAAAATCGTCAACATTCCACTTTAAACATTACATTTTGTTTCTGTTTTATTTATGAAAATACTTATTTTAATGTAAATATTATTATTTCATGGAATCCCTCTCTAACGTATCTTACTGTAATTTGATTGTTCTGTTATTTTTATGTATGTACTTTGAATTTTATCCATGTAAACATTTCCCTGGTAATGCTTTCTGCGGGACCAGGATGTACATGTTGTTTGTGCAATAAAAAATAATGAATGAATGTTTGGCGAGGCTGCGATACACAACAGCTGTAATCGGCAGTTCGGTTCACACACACACACACAGTTCAACAACAACTGGATGATTCTGACTCTGTAGCACTTTGTGCTATTTTGTATTATATATTTTTTTTATCTTTATTGTTTTCCATTTATGTTGTGTCGCATGTATGTTTTTATACAGATACTTTTCCGTTTCCTTCCTTGATACCACATGTCATCTGATGGCTGGGTTTTTTGAAGTTACGTTTGGTCTGTGACAGGATCACATGGGACAGAATGGCGTGGGTTAATGGGAGATATAAAAGCGTGTGTAATGGATGTAAAAGGACCTTTTTTCCTCTTCATAAGTGTGTGCTGTGGACGAAAGGAGATACGATATGTAGCAGAAAGGAGAGTCAACCATCGCTAAGGTTTAGGGAGATACAGTGCTGAAAGGAAATCAGTTTCCATCGAAGGAATAACAAAAAAGGAAGTGGAAATCACTGTCTAAAAAGGAAGAGGACTAACTATTGTGTAAAGATCGTCAATGATTGTATCATTACAAAAAAAGTTTGTAAGTTGATTGGGTACTCTGTTTCCCAAATTTTTCTCTGAAAATTTTTGTCATCAGATTTATACCGCTTGTTGGGCAAAGCAGGGCCTTACGTTAGGAAGGAGGGAATATTGAGCAGTATTGTTATTGTGACGCTACAGTTTGTTATTGAACTGTGTATTTGTATTAATATTGTACTGTGTTTTTTGTCTAAAATAAACCTTTGTTTGTCATGTTACACATTTTCACCAACTATTCATTATCCTTCCCTTTGTTTCATTCATCATTTGTCTAAAACTGCCAACCAAGTGCCTCGTGGAGTTTAGAACTCATTGACCCCTCCTTTTTATTGGGGGGAGATCTGTCTGGGTTTTTCGTGACCTTATTAGGAATTTTTCTACAATCGTCCAATAGTTGATTTTTGGTCGTAGATTCCGGTTGACACACTAAGAAGTTGTGTCACCTCCGAAAGGAAGTGAATCCAGGGAAAGATACGATCATATCATTCCAGATTTTTTTAAGTGTTGGGAAAAAGTTCATTCTTTTTTTTTCTTATAATTAATCATTATTTCACTTTATTTTAAAGCAAACATGAAAGTTTATAAAAAGAAAGGTTTATAAGAGCTTATCAGATCCAGGCACTTACAATTCTCTTTCATCTTTATGCCACAAATAGTGGCACACGCAACATTGTACAGTAGTGGATTTCAGGAACAACCTTGCTTTAACTTCTCTAATAGTTCCAATTCTAATGTGTTTTCCTTTTGAAACTATAATTGAAGGTCACCACACTAAGTAGGCCACTTTTCACACTTCTAAATCAAAACAAACTTCACAAACATGTATGAAGTTTCAGTTTTGATAAGAGGCATCACACTGAATGGCCATCCATATGATGCATTCTATATCACAGATAAAGGCCAGATTATCAAGAATCTACTGTAATTATCACTTTCTTCCAGGAATATAGATATTTCTGTTCTGTCCATAGGCAATTAAATGTAACTAGTAGTGATGTTTGTGCTGTTGAGGATAAGTTGCAGAGCATAGCATAGCAAATTTGGTCTGGACCAACTTTGCTATGCCAGTTTGCTGTCGTGCTCATTGTAATTCATGTATTGTGAATGGATTGTTATAAGACTCCTTTGGTATACTACCAAACTATACTAACAGCTGGTCCTTTATGTGGCAAAGGACTATAGGGAAGTCGTTACTACCTCTGAGATTTGGAAGGACTGTCCACTTCCAATTTGCAAAAATTTCTGGTTTGCTTATAATGAGGTGTAAAGCAGAATAGATGCAGTTTCGATAATGGAAATGGGTACGAATGCCTGTGTTGTAGAGACAGAGGGAATGTGTGGCAAGAAGAGTTTCAGTATGTCTTCTATGGTCAGCCTGTCCTGTATAGTTTTTATCCCTGCTTGGACCTATGGCTGTTAAATTCTCCCAGCAGCATCCAGAGTTTTGGGAATTGGTTTATGAGAGATTTTAAGTTGCTTTGAGCTACTGTGTACCAGAGGGAAGTAGATATTACACTCTGTTATTAGTTCCTGATGGTGTATTTGGACTGCAACTGTCTGGAGTGATGTAAATCAAAGCCATGCCACTCCATCATAAGCATTGTGTGGCATGGTGATCTTTGCAAAAAATGCTGAAATGTTTAAATTTAAGAATATCTGTAAATTTAGCCTTTGTTTCTTATAAGCACATGCAGTTTGAAGCATCAGTCTGTATTAAGTCCTTGAGTTCATCAGTTTTTTACTATATCCCTTGATAATTCTATTGGAGTATTAATTAATATCATGCACATTCAGGGTAGCTGAGTGAGTCTGTTCCTTGCTGGGTAGATTTATATATTCTTTTTGTTCCTTTCAGGCATGTTTAATTAAATTCAGAAACAAAAATTAATAATAATAATGAAGGTTTGCAGTTACACCCCTCTTAGTTTCAACTTTTAACCAGCAGGGGAACCTGCAATAATGTTTAAGTATGCTGTAAAGACTCTAAAGCTTCCTGTAGGTTACTCATACTTTAAACATGTGCTCATCTTATTAAATTCACAAGCTAGATACCATAAAGTTTTTGAAGAATTTTAAAGACCAAATGTATATTTAGGCTGTGTACACACTAGGCGTTTTTAAACGCGCGTTAAACGCTCATCGAACGCCGAGCTAACGCGCGTTTAACGCGCGTTAGCTCGGCGTTTTACGAGCGTTTAACGCGCGTTGAAAAACGCCTAATGTGTACAGGGCCTTAAATTTCTCTGTGGAACTTT
>NW_019385142.1:280028-289419 GCF_000671375.1 Centruroides sculpturatus | reverse complement strand
TATGCAAAAAATTCCAGATTACAAATTATATCCGTAGCAAGAGTGATACAAATTGTTTCCTCCAGAGCACAATGTCAACTGTCCATTGCAATGACAGTTTACAAATTCAAAATTGGTCTGGAGTCGGTCGATAACGGACGATTACGCCACTGTTTATGTTCGTTCGTGCAGTTTTCGATGAGTCATATCATTCTTAACTTGGACGGTAATGAAATTTGTTACAACGTTGCACTTAGTCTTTCATATTTGTTGTTAGTAATTTAAAAGACATTTTGAAACACATACAAATGATAATAATTTTTTAAAATATAATAACACAAAAATGAAAAGGGAACTTGGGTACATTTATCGAGAGCCACAAATAATCCTTCAAAGAGCCACATGTGGCTCGCGAGCCACAGGTTGGCCACCCCTGGTATATATGATACCAAGAGCGAAAAATTTTTTCTTTTGGTAAAAAAGAGAGGTGTGCAGATAGAAACAGTGAGGAAGGTTTTGTATTGATCATCTTAAAATAGTTCTAGCTACAAATGCATAGAAGTGACATCTATAATTATATAAGAAGTAAAAAAACCTGTCTTTGAAGGTTAAAAATTCCTTTACTGGGGTAAAATTAACACTTTACAGTTAATCAAACTATCATTTTAGCAATAAAAATACAAGTTACTTTCGAAGTGGCATAAAAATCTTCAGGTAAAATAAAAATGGGAATTTTACCACCATAAAAGAATTTTTAATGTAGAAAGATAATTTTGTTTACTTTTCAGAACAAAACCACATACATCAGACATACTGTAACTGCACCAAACACCCACAGCAAACAAAATTGCTTTAATGGAATATAAGCATTAATCTTAATGTTCTAGCACTTTTAAGCAAAAGCACTTATTTTTAAAAATGCTGATAAACTGTCAGAATACAGCTACATAGAAAAATTAATGTAAACAAATCTATCAGGCCTACCTACTAAGTTACAGTAAATAAACACATCAAATGTTACAGTTAGCATTATAGTTTGTGCTGTTTCAAAAAGTAAAAATTCAGATTAATTACTTTGAAGAAAATGGAAGGTAATTTCAAAAATATTTAAATCTTGTCTATCTGCAATATTCTTAGATTGCACTCCAATCAACATCACTGGTAATTATTATTAAACATTGCAATGAAGCAAAGAAAAAATTTTCTCAACATAACATCTCTCTTACTTTAATATAAACGACTTCCAACAACTTAACACTGCGTTGAATAATAACAATCCACGTAAAAATTTTTTTTACGGGTGTTATGTCACTAGTAAATTCCACAAGTACTTTCGACCTCCACCGAGGTCTGCTTCAGGTGATGACTGGCCGTGTTTCGTCCCGACCGTTGTAACGATGTTGCCAACGATGTAAATAAATAAATGTGCGCGTCGGGTTTCACCCCTCCAACTGACACTGTTCGAATTCCTCGAACAAGTACTTCCACGCCTGTGCAAGCATTTCCCCATCCTTGAAGTTGATGCAGTTGCCCCCCCTGATAACTTTATGAATCTCCCAGGCCTCCAGGTGATGGATGTGGTCCGCTCGGAACGCTTGTCTGATAAGTCTGGTGTTCTGGAAGTCCGCCCTTATTTCAGGGTCTCTTACTTCAGCTCTCTTACTTTTTTCATGCAAGTTTTGCTTAGTGGACTTCAGGGCTCTGTTTCACCCAGAATGCACCAGTATTCTATACTGGCAGATAACAAGAAAACTATCCTTAGTCAGTATTTAGTACTTAACTTTATTTGGCAGTTACTCTTTAAAAATAATACTACAGCAGAACCCTGTTTATTTGACTCAAATGAGACCAGACCTAATCTTCATGACCAAAAATCAGATAATCCAGAAAATTTCTGAACCTAAATAACACAAAATAAAATGTGTATAAACTATTTCTAATTTCTTCTCCACCATAATAACCTGTTTCTTTTAGATGTCATTTTCACAATGTAAAGTAAACTTCACAAAAGACTGAAGATGACCGAAACTCAGCAAAACAATAGTAGACAAGTGTCAAGTGAATAACAATTCACAAGGTTGCAAAACAATAAACTTATTAACATGTCAACTGCTGTGAAAAAACTTTTATACAACAGGAAAGAAGCAATTTTTTATAATTGAAACTCTTAAAAGATTAGAAAAGATTCAACAAGGGATTAAGTAAACTCAAAGAATACTCCCACAGAATTGGTAGTTGATGATCATTGTTATGCATTCATAGAAAACAAGATGGAATAAAGTAGAGCCTGGATTATCCGACCCCCGATTAACCGCCACCTCGGTTAACCGACCGTCCTAGTTGGCAAATTTCAAATGTCCGCTAGTGATGTGGCGCTACAATATTTGGCTATGTCTCGGCTACTTTAATATTATTTTTACGTGTTTTAGCTGGCAACACTCATTCGACCATGAAAGGGAGCCAGTATTTAAACGAGGCTTAATTTTCTAATTTTTAACGATACAATAGCGACGATTATTATTTNTGTTTGCGACGTTGTATCCAAAACTAAGACAAAATAAATTCAAGTTTTTTAATTATTTTAGAATGTCTATAAAATCATTTGACGACTTACTCCATATTATAAAAGTAGATATTACCCAAAAGCGCGCAATCGAATATACAGCAAAATGGCGGCGTAAATCTAGAAGCGCCCATAAAGCGCCGGGAACATGCGCGATCACATGTACAATAACATGGCAGCACATATATCTCAAAGCGCTCGACTAACGCCCGCAAAACGCGCATTTTAACAAAAATCTATAAACGCGCGTTAAACGCGTGTTTAAAAGCACGCGTTGAAAAACGCCTAGTGTGTACAGGCTCTTACTATTTGTTTTGTTGTTCACCAAATGTAAGTTTACTTTATTGTTTACCTTCTAATTTTATTGTTAAAATTGGGAATTTATACCTTTGTTCTCATACAGTTTATTATGTAACAAATATGTAACAACTGAAGGAGGACAATATGAGTCCAAAATGCATTTGGTTAAAAAAAAGTAGAGAGTTATAACATACAGAAGTCATCGTGATAAGTTTGGAGAAAACAGCACTATATGGTTGCTGAAAGAATAATCTGATGTTTTGCACAGCTGCAGTTTGTTATTTATTAGCTGTCATGGTTTTGATTTTTGTTTTTTTGGATGTCTATGTTGGTTGAGATTGTAAGACAGGTGTTTTATGTGCAGTGTTCTCATTTTTGCTGCTGAAGTTAGCAGTTTTTGTTAATTGTATGGTGGATGTACTTTTTTTTTGCCACTTTCCTCTAAGATTTTGGTCTAGTCCATAAAAGGGATGATTTCTGTTTGTACTTTCTGGAAAATTTTCTGCGTAAGTTTTCATATAATAAACATCCTAAAGCCCGATGCATTGATACTAAATCCAACAATGACAGTAATTAATCGGGTTATTATTTTGTTGTTATTAGTAATTAGAAATTAATTAATTTGGTATTAGAGATAGACATTAGATGCCATCTCTACTCTAAATTATTAAAATGTTAGGGCAGGCAGCCCTGGCTCTAATCCAGTAGTATCCAAAGTAGGTTATGAAAAGTGATACTTGGGGTACACCAAGTTTCCTTTCAAAATACTGTATGTGTGTCCTATACAGTCAAAATACTGTAATTCTAATTCCAAAATGTAAATTTGAAATTTAATTTAAATGTATGTATATNTTTATAAAGAACTTAATTATTATCATCATTATGATAATGATAATTAAGTTGATGATGATTAAGATGATATTCTGCATATAATTCAATTATAAAACTAGTTTTTACAATGAAACTAAGCATAAATCAACAATTTTCTAATTCCTAAATAATTATATTAACAAATAAATTTATCTATGTGAATCAATATATTAAAGTTTTATTAATGTAGAAGTCATTTAAGCAAGAACACTAAACAGATCATAATTAACATATAATAAAGTTTAAATACCTTTGTATAAGAAGGGATATCACGAAAATCATGCCTGCTATGTGGCCTTCGTAAAAGTGAAGGCTGAGAATTTGAGAGAGAGCTGTTGTTATAAGAAGAACTGAACAGACGAGTACAATTTCCAGGACCTTGTGATTCATCAAAATCAATAGAATGATGTCTTGATGGAAAATATGGTTTTCTTTCTCCAGAAAAACCTATTATAACAAATTGTTAAAAGATTAATTGTATATTGTTTTAAATAAATAAATAATAAATACAGTAGAACCTCGATTATCCGGACCTCTGTTATCCGGATTTTCGATTATCTGGATTGTTCAAAATAAACAAAAATTTTACAAATTTGCTGATTTGCACTTGGCAAATTATGCTACTGTTTATGTACGTGATGGAATGCATAACTTTTTTTTTGTTTCAACAATGTCTCACCCGGCACAGTAGCCATAAACTCTTAAATATATTTTGTGTCGTAATAAAAATATAACTTGACATACGTATTTATAAATGATTTATTTTCAAATTACATCATTTCTATGACCAAGGGCGGCGTAAGGCATCGGCAACATGGGCCACCGTCTATGCCTCGCGTTTTGAAGGTTTATGCATTACTTAAAAGCCGCGAAAAAATTTTACTCGTCATAAAACGATAAATAGTTTGTCAAATTTTTATTCATAAAAATGCAGTTTCAACTGCTTTTTATTTTATAAAATTTGTCTTCTTGCGCCACCAGAGGACCTTTTAAACAATAGCTAGTCTGTTAGCGTTGGTCAGTAGTAGTCCAAATTCAATACGAACATTTGTTTCTTGAAAATTTGATCATGATTTAAATACAGTATTTACTTTTAATATTACCGATATGTCATCGAAAAGAAAACATGTTGTATTATCATTAAAAGACAAAGTATTTGTTTCGATTATCCAGATTTTCCTTATCCGGACTAACTTCATCCCCAATTAGTCCGGATAATCGAGGTTCTACTGTAATTTGATTTTTGACTACACACACACACACACACACACACACACATATATGTATATATAATATATTATAGGGGTACAACTTATAATTATTTTCGTCTTAGGGGTATGCAATCAAAACAGTTTGGAGATCACTGCTCTAGTATATATTTGGGCTGCTTACTACTTTTTGGGCCATGTTAAAAATAATTTGGGCCACATTTCGAGGAATTCTGTTTTGCTTTTTTAAAATCTATCTGACAACCTGTGAGATTCTCACTAGACATAAATAATCTGCAGGTAAACAACATATTATTATTAATTAACAAAAATAGTGTTCTGTATAAGTAGCCATATTCTGTTTGCTTAATAAATTTCATCAGTTAAATGGAACATGAAGGACAAGTAGAAACTGTAAGGAAGGAAAACCAGCCAGAAATATGTAAATCTCAGATAATTCAAAACTCAATAATTTGAAGCAAAATTTTTCATCCCTTGAATTTTGAACAAAATGATTTCCTGTATAACTTTGTTCCATGCAACCAACCTACTCATAACCTGCCAGGGCATTAGATTTCAGTTGTTAACCAGCTTTGACTGCTTAACTGGTAAAAACATTAGATGCTCTCCCCCTTTCACATTTTCATTTTAGGCATTATTCCAGTTTGTAGTTAAACTATTGATTTTTGAAATATTCAATCAGTTTAATTTTGAATCCATATTCTGTTCTATTGTTCTATCTACAAAAAGTCTTTAAATAAAAAAGTGTACTCTCATCAGAAAGAATAATTACTAAAATCATCAAACACCTTTGGCTACTTTGACATTTATTAGCTAACTTTTTCAGCCTGATGCATAGGATGGCCTATGCATTAGGCTGAAAAAGTTAGTATATAAATAAATGTCTCAGCAGCCAAAGGTGTTTGATAATGATTTTACATACTTCATGTACTTGATAATTAGAATATGTCTGTATTTATATGCAATAAAAATGTACAAAGCATAGAGAAAGAATAGTGTTTATTGTTTCAAGCCAACCAAGTGTAGGAATAGCCTGAAAAAATAGAAATGGTGTGTTAAATAGTCATAAAAGGTTGATCTGTACAGTTTTACATGCAAAGATATCTAAAATTGTGTCCAGTAGATCAAAAACTCTGAAAAAATTTTCACTGTCTGATAAGGTAACATATTCAATAACCCAGCACTCCCATCAATATCAGTCCCAACAATGTAGGGTTACCAGAATGTCACTGTACTTAAAAATAACATTTAAAATATCTTTTATCTTGATATCAAACAATTGCTTCACTAAATAAATTACAAAAGAAACAACCTTTCAATATCAAGTTTTAACTGCTCAAACAAACATTTTCATTCACATAAATGGCCACCTTCAGATTCCAAAGATTGAACTAATATTAGTTTGATCTTTGGAACCTGAAGATGGCCATTTATTACATTTGTTCAAATATAAAATTTTAATTGCTCAAAGGTTGCCTCTTTTTTTAAATATTAAATTAGCATTTAAAACAATTTTCTTACATCTTGGAAAAATTTTTTCATAAAGGTTTCCTCATTGTTAGGAATAATTATGGTCACTTCATTTTTATCTTCATAATTCTGTGCTTTCTATGAAAAAAAATTAATAATATTGATATATTCATAAGAATTTTAAAAAATAACTAACTTTAAATATTGATTCTCTTAACTTTAATACAAGATTTTTATTAATTTTTATATTTAAAATAAATGCTATGTGAACAAAATCCTGTGTGAAACAATGCTTGAAGCATGAATTCCATGAAATAAATATAATATACATTCAGAACATTCCTTGAGAAAAAGTACTACAAATCAAAATGTTCTCAAAAGGCAACTCTACAGAAAGTATATGGACAGCTGCTACAAAAAGTCTTTAAATGAAATTAACAAGTATATTGGAGATAATGATATTTGGTTATTGGTGGATAAAACAACATATGCTATTGGATGATATGTCACCAATGCAATGGTTGGAAGCCTAAAGGGCAAGGATCCATCCAAGCACCTTATTGTATCTCAAACACTTGAAAAAACAAATCATAAAACTAGCTCAATTTGTGAATGATGCTGGATCTTTCCTGGGTACAGAATACCTAAGGTGTTGCTGATTCTGAAACTGTGCATCTGACCTGTCTGATTCATGGATGTTGTAAGTTGCAGAGAGATCATTGAGTAACTTCCCTGATGTGGATAGACTAGTATTTTCTGTAAAGTTTTTGTTAAGGCTTTGATCAGAATACAACAGTTTATGGAGCAGACATGACTTCCTCTTTCCTTGACCTGTTGCTAACTTGATGGGGCACATGAAAATATAGTTCAGTTTCATGCTGCACATTTGACTGAGGTGAAACAAGTAGATAACTCATTTTCAGAAGAGAATGCAAATTGCAGTGGTATTACAAAGAAGATTTTCTACAGAGCAAGTTGCCAATAATAAGTTATCTTGCATCATATTCTACACTTTTGGCAAAGTTCATAGAAAGTTTAGAAAAAAAAAGGATTCTCTTTTAGAAAAAAGGCATTGTTGAGTTAGCAAAATAAAAAATATTACAAGATCCAGGTCCTTCAAAAATTAAAAAGTTTGTAGATAGAATTTTTCTCAAGATTCTCAAAGTTTTAAGAACAATTTCTATATTCTTGCAGGGAAAAAAAATAGATTCTACTGTGCATGTTAACATAATCTGGTTTAGAAGATAGTTAAGTGCCAGTGATAAGTGTCAATATGAAAGAGGTCTTTTATGTATAAGAAACTGACAGACCAATGTCATAACTTTATTATAAAAGTTTCCTAAACAGAATTTAAAACAGTGTATTAGTCATAGTAATTCAAGATTTAAGTATTTTATTATATTTTAAAATACAAACTATATAAAATCTTAAAAATATATGATAAATATGTCAACATTAATAAATTGAAAGATGCTTTTATGCAAATTCAAACATAAAAACTTATTCTTTCCAGGTGGAACTTCTATATAAAAATCAATACTAGACTGACCTTTTTCACATTTCCAGCAATTCCAATACATTTATTTATCTTTTTCTTACAAATGGAAATGTCATGTATATGACAAAAGATTTCCACCCACCAATTAACTGTATAACCCAGATACAAAAAATATAATGTATAAAAATACAAGTGTAAACGGAAAATAAAGATAACATTAAAAAAGTAATAAAATAACGATAGAGCAAAAATATTAAACACTAAGAATTATAAAGTATTCACTTACAAATGCATTTAAAACAACTAAAATCTTCATGTAGTAAATTTTCAAAATCTATCATATTACGAGAGATGCGATAAAAGTATAATCTTTGAAAAATGCATAGTCTATAAAAGGGAATAAAAACACATGATGTGTTATACAAGTTCCGTTGAAAGATTATTAATCTTAGCCAATCCTACTGAATGTTTCTTGTTAAAGTATTTACGGAAGTGCAAACGGTTGAAGTATTTGATGCAGTCTTTAAAAATCAAAAGACCTAGTCTGGACCTGCTGACATTTGTGCCTAAATACAGTGACGATATTTTCAAGCAAGTGTAGGTCAGCTGCACTAAATGATGTCTGGAGTTCTTTAAAGTAAGTTTTGGTATTGGTTGCTGTTCCTAATGAAAATATGAAACATTTACTAATTTTAAAACAAAATTATACTCTATAAATAATTAACTACTTTCATTCACAAGATCTTTAACAAGCAATAGTGATAAATTATAAAGGTACACAAAACAATGTGCTATGAACACAAATATGCTTTAGATAAATATAAATTTTGTTTGATTATGATTCATAATTAAACAAACACAACAGACCAGGCATTACATTTCTGAACAAACAAAACAATCTTCTGCACATCTATAATTAAGATGATCAATACAAAACCTTCCTCACTTGTTTCTAGCCATTTACACATGAGTATGAACATTTTCGGCCTTCTTCAGGTACAGTACACTGTGATCTGTTAAAGTGTCGGTTGGTAGAAGTTTAAACTCTGCCAATGTTTACCTAGGTATCGTCTTACCAGTGACGTCAACGTTGGTGATAGGTATATATTCGGGGTGGCCAAGCTCCTTGATAGTCTGAGCCATTTTTCAAAATTTTAAATTTTTTGCGAGCCGCAATTAAATACGTATTAAAAAGGTATGCAAAAAATTCCAGATTACAAATTATATCCGTAGCAAGAGTGATACAAATTGTTTCCTCCAGAACACAATGTCAACTGTTCATTGCAATGACAGTTTACAAATTCAAAATTGGTCTGGAGTCGGTCGATAACGGACGATTACGCCACTGTTTATGTTCGTTCGTGCAGTTTTCGATGAGTCATATCATTCTTAACTTGGACGGTAATGAAATTTGTTACAACGTTGCACTTAGTCTTTCATATTTGTTGTTAGTAATTTAAAAGACATTTTGAAACACATACG